>NC_085045.1:5537252-5837252 GCF_963692335.1 Osmerus eperlanus | reverse complement strand
GACATGGGTAATTGCCATACGTGTTGCCTCTGAAGTCATTGCTTTCTTGACAGGAGGTTCACATGGATGCATATGGATTTCCCGTCTGATAGATGTGTGACTGGCGCAAGCACTAAATGTGTTTTTGGTGCTTCAAGGATATTGCCGGTGTACGATCTTAAAATGGATCGATGTGGTCGAACTAATATCTTGAAGTCCAGCGGTATATATTTGACTCTGTCTAACAATAAAGAGTAATTACTTGACTCCATGTTGTACACCATGTTGAAAACACATTGGTATACTCACTTCTAATGGTCTTATGAGATACAGTAAAGGCAGAAAAGGGTCAAATGGCAACTTTTCCATCCATTTAAACTCCATTTCTTTCCATCTTCCAGTTTCTCAAAGGAGTTGTGCAGACAAAAACGCATGGGCCATCGTACAAATTCATGTGAACTCTAAGTCTATTCATTCCATGATGGTCATGAGGTTCAATTACAACTTTGACTTCTCATAATTAAGATCTAACACATTTCCCAGCTGGTAATCTCTTGATTAAGACATGCCAACAAATTGCATCATGTGGGTTCAGATACCTGGTATGAATATATTTGTAGAAGATGACAAATGGGCCTAAGGTGAAGCTCATTCCACATCAATATCGGTACTCTTCTAATTGCTATTATATCATATGATTGCCCCTAATTAGTTTGTAGACTCAATTTCCTGAAGTCTATATGCTTAGTGCATTTCATTTTAGAAGAAATGAATGTACTGTATCAAGAAAAGCACAAATGTCCACAAATTACTTCAGTCCACAAATTGCTGTCTCTCGTAGTACATTGTCTGAATTAATGCGAGCGTTCAATGTTCTTGAATAAACAATGTTCCATTTCATGTGATGTTTTTCCTAGCAAACCCTAATTTCCTTTTGATTACAAATCATGTATTTTGATGTTGTGATTTTTCTGCTGTTCCATCAATTTTCAGAAGAAATATTGGCAATGTCCTTAGTCTGTCTGAAGCATCTATCCTTTCCCAGCATAGACCCACACAGAACCCCTACTCGTAAACAGGAAAGGCACTCAGACACTTTGACATAATGACTTATTGGGACGTTAGCTGGGTTCTTTAGCAAATTGGCTTGCGCGAGCATTGGTCTCGCAGGAAAGGTCATTGTACTATACAGTACAGTCATGCAGACATTCACACAACAGGGAACCAGGATCCTTCACAAGGTGCCTCTGGGATGACCTTGGAGAACCTATTAGGCTAGGATTGCCGTTCTTCTTGTTGAACAAACATAGGGATGGTAGTGTTTTCCTTTATCAATCATCACTGCGCTTCAGAGTTACTACAGATCTTGTGTCTCATACACATACAGTGTCAAACATCTTGTGTCTCAATACACATACAGTATCAAACATCTTGTGTCTCAATACACATACAGTATCAAACATCTTGTGTCTCATACACATACAGTATCAAACATCTTGGAATTGAGCTGACCCAAATAAGATAAAGGTTGAGTCTGTTTGAAGCCTCTGTTACAGTTTGGTGGCATTTCTGACCCACTTAACTGTTCCATAGGTAACTGAATCCCAGATAACATTAGCAGCAATTTCATTAGAGAGGTGAATGCTGTGTGCAAAGCTGGCCCAGTTCTGCCAAGCACTCCCCACAGACTACACAAACAAGATAACGAGAGATTTCTCTGATGTTACGTGAAGCCCAAGCGCCCTCAATGGCAATTTTGACAAACTGAAAGCCTTGCAGACAAATAAGGTAAGTGGTGGCGCCAAAACGGCTATTATTAGCTTGCATTGGTTTCCAAATTAGACCATAAAAGGCAATGTTGTCCTTGATTCTTCAAGAATGTTTTCTAGGCTAGCTTTTAAACTCAGGAGTGTGTGTCCTTGAGAAAAGGTAAACTATTCACAATAAACCTATAAAAATATCATAAGCTTCCAATAAAAATACAGCAGGATAATCCAACTGAATATTATTGCTTATGTGACAGAGGTTTGGATGAAAATGTATCCTTTCTTTATTCTTTGTTCAAAATGATTGTAAAACTTTCTACATTTTATAACCAGGTTGGAACAAGAAGAATCCCTTGAACTGTGGAACTAGTTGTTGATGTGTAATGTGGGAATATGCTAGCTGTCATTGTACATTTCATTAAACCAACATTGGTGACGCACACCATGACATGAAAGTATATTATTCATGCTTCACGTTTATTTATAGTTACCACAAATTCACTTGTGCAACCCTATGGAATACTCAATGACATAAGCACACAAGTTAAACTAAAACCAACCCTAACAATACTGAGTATATTCATCTTCACAAATAATCAATCAATAAATGATCTTTCAGTATCTGACGTTGTAACGTATAACGTATAACATGCCTCTTACAATGTAAACCATCCTGCCCTTATGCAACCCTTGTTCATCATTAGACTTTGTAGTCAATCCAGCAGCCGATATCCTATAAACTCCACTTGTCAGCACACACAGGAACAGCGTGACAGTGGTTGCCCTGTCATGTCTTTTCACTTGATAATAGACTTCTTCACAGTAGGTGTGTACACTCTCCCGATCAGAACAAGACCTCCAATCTCAACGTGTTTCTGCATATAGTGTTCCACACAGGCACAATTCCAAATGACATTCCACCCACAGAGAACTATTTAATTCTGGCCCACCTTTCAGAGGACCCCTTTAAAAGGTATAGTTGGTTCTATTTTTTACCTACAGTATTGTGAAAGAACAAAAGCTATTGAAAGATCATTCCTCTGAAGTATTAAATTGTAAGCTTTTTGGAGTACCTGGCTATCATAATTATTTCCCAATTCCCATTGCCATTCCTGGAGTAGTTGAGTGTGGAAAGTTTTACTAGATGCCATTCACTAGTTGTATAAGGCAATTTACACAAAATCTATTTTCCCCTCAACCATTTTCACCTGAAAAGAGCTCTCGATTATGGCAATGCTGCCAAATTGAGCTGCGAGCACGTTGAGCATTAAGAGGAATTTAATTATAACTTGAGCTATTGCCTTGGAAGTGCACATAAAACTGGAATTAGAGGCATTCCCATACGCTTGAGAATGGTAACGTGTGCTGGTTGAAAGAGGGAAGTGAATGCTGTTTAAAGCAATGTAGTCAGAGGGGAGAGACGTGTATGGTTAGCTTAGGGTGTCTGTATTGGTAACTGTCTGAGCTGAGATGATCGTTCTTCACTTCTCAACCTACTGTTCTGTAAATCTCAGGGAATTGTTAGGATCTGTCAGATATAGAGGTGACACGAGTTTCTCAGTCACGTTGATATCAAAATGTGGATGGGTAAAATTCAAGGGCATGGTCTGACTTGTTTGTTTTCTGAGAGAAAGAAATACATGTCAATATTAAAAGATAACGTTCTGACTGCCAGGTCTATTGGAAACAGTTGACCACACATGATTTCCTGTTTATGTCTGTCAGTTAGCAAAGTTCTGACAGATTCTTTCTTGTTTGTTATGGACAGTGAACCTGCAGCAACCATTGAGTTTATTTGTGACTATACTTTGCATAATGCCTACCGTTCTTACATGATGCGTGGCTGTGTCGGTTTGTACTGGGACCACAAATGAGGCATTAAATATATCATAAAAATATATTTTATATTTTATATATAAAAATATATCACTCGTAGATTTGCTGCATTTTCAGTACTGATATATTTTTTGCTGTGTCACTTAGCGTAGAAAACTTGGAGGGTAGAGTCTGTTATAGGATCACAGTGTTGTGCATGCTAGGACACTCTTAGCCCTGTATTGATCTGTTTCCGGTTGAAATATCACAGAGGAAGTGTTCAACCACCAGCAGCTGTGGCTGAAGCACCTGCTAAACCACACCCTCACTCAGCGTCGGATCTTCTGTTTAACCAATCATGCCTTAATGGATGAGACAAGCAGGCTAAACAGATTGTTTTCTAATCAGGTTTTAATTGCCACGCGACTTCACTCACCTGAGTTACGAGGCAATTATCTCGCCACACTGGCACTCGGATAATGGAATCATTAGTGGACAGTGCGGCTTGATGTTTGGCCTTCAACTCGCATATTAATCCGCCACCACTGCCCAGATGGTTAAGCATGAAGAGCGATAGTCGCTCGGTATGGTAAGCTCAAGGCAGATCAATAAGGATACATATTGTCGCAAAGCCACAGTAACCCTAACCCTAACTGACACATACACCGCATTGTCACTGCTATAATTGACAATATTAATGCCTCGTAAGAATATGGCCAAGCATATTTCTGAGGTATGTTCAAAAACAACATGGAAGCAGATGGATTCACAGACATCTTTTATTGGTCAAACTGAAGGAGTTCTCGCTTGAAGCAACATTTTTTATACTGTACATGGTCATAGATTTTTCACTCTCTCCTCTGCGGGTTTGCCAGGATATAATTGGTACGTTTGCTAGATAGCACTTGATACTCAGACGGAGGAGATAAAACAATAACGTGGAAATACACATAGAGGTACAAAACTGAGGATGAATCGGATCTTTTGCTTCCCCTTAACTTGAAAAAGAATGTTTTCGATGCACACCACACGATGTGTATAAAGTATTCTACACCCGTTCCAATATATATATATTTTTTTTCATCAAATGTGCCTGTGGACATTTTTGATACTGCATCCTTTCTCGTATGTCATATGTCATGCAGACAACTCCAATGGTCTGTGTAAATCCTATTCTGTGAAAAGTGCACACAGGCAGCAGTCTACTGAGATCAATCAAGCTGAGAGCCTCAGACAAAAGAAATGCCGTACAAGAGTTTCTTGTAAACAGCTTGACAAAAGCCATTATATTTATATATATAAAAAATAACATGATGCCTGGCCAAGTACGTCCAATAGAAAACATGTTAGTTACATGATGCTTAGCTGTGTCGATGTATCTACAAATTGACAGACTCTGATTAACACCAATAACCACTTCACATGTCCATAGATGTAGTCACAAAACCTTTACATCAGGGTGAATAGGGTTTGGGATTATCAACATGATTTGGGGTATGTTTGGAAGAGAAAGTCTCAAACTGCACTGTGTATACATATCTGGGGGATTTCTAATAGGCATTGCACACAATTTTTACAGTCAAGTGGCTGTATTCCCAAATATTTAGTAAAAATTTGTACAATGGCAATTCACTGACTGTTTTGACCCTTATATTCATTAATTTTATTTAGTTTATCAAACAAAACAACTCACTTTATGTATGCCATTTCTAACTTTTAAATTCAAAAGTGAAATACAGTGATATACCAATGGTATTATTACTTAAAATAAAAACAAGATATTTATACAATTAAAAACTCTATTCTCTATGTATGCCTTTTTTTATTTTTTGAAAACGCATGAATATAAACTATACCGTCATAATATATATGTTGTTAAAGAAAATAGAAAGCCTTGATGTCTCTGTGCAACATGATTGTTTGTTTAATCTTTAATTGCAAAGTTTTGCCTATAAGAAAGACTACATCTATTTTAGATATGTTCATAAGAGCGTGTGACTCAAACATACAAATTATAATAGGTTATGCGAGGATGACATCTGTCCTGAGCTTTTCAATTGAAATTCGATCTCAACAGCAAATAAAATAAAATAAATGACAAATAAGACAATTATAGAAACGGACAAACCAATGAAAAATAAAGTATAAAATTACAAAAGTGTGATTTAATTCCCAAGCACATATTTTGCAAACAAGAACTTTAAACACTAATTACACTCAAATAAATTACATATGGGAAATGACAAAGCATTAGGAAACTTCAACTAGAGACAGCTCACAAACCTCAGTGTCAATACGGTTGTATGACTTCCGACAACACCAATTGCATGTCATCCAGCAGATTAGCCACTCTATAAGACTTTGCAGTGTGTATCAGAACCATTAAAAATACACGTAAAAATAGATCCCCTGGTTGAAGATATTATTCTTAGGGAGGGAGTTTTAATTAAATGATTAGTCATAGTATACATTAAGTATCATAATTAATGGACCATGCAGTTATTTTGAGTTTTACATATAATACAAAAAGCATTGCTATTGTTTTGATACATGGTTTAATGTCAATGTCAGTAATGGTCATAGCACGTCTTGAAGAAGTGTCTTTAATCAAAAGTAAAAATATATTTGATACTGCAATATTTAGTTGTGATCTTTTAACGATTTGCTGGATATCTCTGCAATGAGTTTCAGTGGGTTAATCATGTCTAATGATGCATATCGGACAAGTTTCATGTCTTTGTTAAAAAGTGACACTGTACAGTAGCTTCCATGGTAATTAGTTTAAACCACAGTGAGGTCACCCTTCTCTCACACCCCCCACCCCTCCCCACATATATCTTGCACAAGTTAATTCCAAACATGATGGAAAAATCTTGAGAGCAATATAAAGACATTGACCACAAAAAAGAAGAAAGTAAAAGACTGAAATGGGACAAGGGCAGGTTTAAATCATTGTACAAAAAAACTAACTGCAACCCACCAAAACCCAAACGCTTTTTCTTGAAAAATCCATTGGAAATTGATTTCTTTTTACAGGTTGCACAGTTTCTATTGACATACTGGATCTGGGATGGACACGCCAGTATACAAAGGGGAAAGGGGAAAGGAGGGGAAGGGGAGATATGAGGACAGAAGGTGTTTATTCTTCCTCTGTGCATCCAAGTAACTCTGCACGCATAGTGATCCTCCCGTACCACGACCAGGGAAGGATCCGGATGAATCGGGCGTAGATGGGAGGGTCTATCACGTTCTTTCTGTGTGTGTCATTGTCAAAGTTTCCTTGGAAGACCTGTGAACGACAACAACAATACCAGGATTACCAGATCATGCTGCGAGCAGTCACCATTGGACCAGTGAACCAGATGGAAACAGAGACAACACAGGAGAGGGAGAGCCCCCACCAAGTCAAAGACCGTCACATTGAGAGCCACTGTACAAATATGACACAGCTCAATGCACTGATGTCTCGATTTGAGGAACGGTCGGAATGCGTAGGTGGTCTGAGTTCCAAGTCAACCGTTCACAACCGAAAATATATTTTAGACAGGATATTTGACAACATATCAGGAGAAAATCTGCAGTTTCTATGTAGATTCATAACAACTTGTGCAAGATCAACAACAACACAAACAAGCCTAATGGGCAGATAGGAATGCACCCTCTGCTGTTGATAATTAGAAGCCTTGTATCTGCGGTATGGTTAATCGACAGTAGAACAAAGTATAATGTGGGAGAGATGCACCTATGGGGACAGCCTCATTGAAGGCTGTGATCATTTCAATTAAACAAGCGTGATTATGACTCTAATTGGAATGTAATGGGACTCCTCATTATGTGAAATGAAGAAAAAACAAAACACAGGGCCAAACCCCAGCAGATATTGGAAACATCCGGAGAGGTTGACTTCAGAAGACTGTGACCCTTACCAAATGACCAGCCCAACACATGTGCATTATCAGCATCGACATCCATCACAGGATAAGGCTACTTCACATCACCACGAACACACCTGATGAATCTCCATGCACTTTTCCTTATTGTGTGTACCGTATGTGTGTAGACATGAATGCATCACAACAAGCAATGTGCCGTTTGTTATTTGAAATGGGTCTGTTGCTACCCGCCCTGAAGAGGATTTGGGTGGAAAACATTCAGTCCTTGAAAAAGTGGTTATTTTTCACGCGAAATAAGCCCACTCCTTCCTGCTAGGAGAGCATGAGAAACCCTGCATTAGCCTCTCGCTGCAAGCCACTTCATGGCCACTTTGGTTCTCAAACTATTCCAGAAGGCTCTAAAATCAAGTTAATTCTCTCTCCAGGGAGTATGTTCTCTCAATGGCCCTGAGTGTGACTATAAAAAGTACTCATCTTATGTCCTCATCACAACGTGGACTCTGTGGAAACTTGACGTTGTTCTGTGTGAGAGCAACGCCGTTACTGCAGTTTCACAAAGGATAAAGGATGCAGTAGATCCCGTAATATGTTATTTACAAGAACCGAAACCTACCCGACCCGGTGCATCAACATCAACTCTTGGATTTTCCGCAAATGAACCAATCTTGCTTCTATTTGCAACTTTGTTATTGTACACATAAACGAGACGCATGACTGCAGAATGCCAGTCTATATCGGTGCTCTTAATCTCTGATCCTCTTAGGCACTTCAGCCTAAGAGGATCTTTCAGCACCCCAATTAAAACAGCAGTCGCTGAAAATGTGTGAACACCACCCCGGTAAGAACCTGCGAAGCGTGAGGGACCGTCAAACACGTAACATGCACAATGTAAGAGACACGATGAAATCCGATGGGCATCCAAGCCTGTGCAGTGGAAGTGGTTGGGATCCAAAAATCGCGTATCGTGAGCAACATCAATTTACAGATTGCGTGTACAATTGGCGTGTGAGCTCGAGCGTTCAGACATAATCCTTGGCGAATGTTTTTCGAGAGAAGCATGACTGTGTTATAGGCCATAGCCATGGCCCCCGGAGAGATGTGAGGTCATGCTGGTGCTACACTATCAGTCATAAGGGGACTTCCCCTGGCTATAAGGTGTAATTGTTCCTCATCAGCATGCAAAGCTTGTGACAAGCTCCCAGACCTTGGCTGGAGAGTGAACACGTGTCTAGACTGACAAATCTCCTCCCGACCAACGAAGACTGCGCGCACACAAACCTTCTCGGATACACATGAACACTGTGTACACAGACACACACTAATGCACACACACACGCGCACATAACCAAAATTCAAATCCAGGGATTATACAACCCTCTTGCCTCACTGTGCCCTTCTCTGAGTGTGTTTTTCAGCCTGAAAGTGGTACAAAGCTATATTTATGTCTATGTATATAACATCCTGAAGAGTACAGTCAAGGACAAACATGCTCTTCTACTCCGTTCTTTTCCCTCCCAAGACTTCTCTCGTGCCATCGCCAGTTTTTCTCCTTTTCACCTACGTTGAAGTTCAGATCTGAGTTTGTTTTTGTTGTCATCCTAACTTCTGGAGACAAACACAAACATCAGAGCTCAGCACCCTCATCTTCCCTCCTCTTGTTCTGCCTCGCCCGAGTTTCGCTGAATACTCAATTTCTGAACTTAAAACAGTCGAGCAACTGGAGAGAGAAAAAAAATCATGAAATATTCAACCTTTCCTCACCCTACCTACTTTTGTTCTGTCTCCACTTTGACGCCTCTGTTCTTGCTAAGTCGCTGACTGAACGAGTCTCCGGGGTGGCCGGAAAGTTCCGAAACAGGAACAGTTCCTGCATGTCATTAATTACCTCCCTGTGTCTTTTGTGAAGATGCTAATTCAACTCCAGAGTGTGGAGCTAAGGTGCGTATGGTAGATGTTAGCCTCCACTTCCGGTTCTGCTCTTGGAAGGTTAACTGGTCCCTCGTCAGTTTAAACGAGAAACCTACAATGGGAAGTACAGCTGGAAGTACAGCTGGAATTCCACCGTCACCAGCAAGTCTGATTAAGCAGTTGCTATTTTCAGACGAGTAAAAGAGGATAAAATGGGTAAAACAACCTTTGGTTGTGTCATTTACATTTTACATTTTAGTCATTTAGCAGACGCTCTTATCCATAGCGACTTACAGTAAGTACAGGGACATTCCCCCAAGGCAAGTAGGGTGAAGTGCCTTGCCCAAGGACACAACGTCAGTTGGCATGACCGGGAATCGAACTGGCAACCTTCGGATTACTAGCCCGATTCCCTCACCGCTCAGCCATCTGACTCTCCGTCACGGAAATTAATTGATTAGATAATGCTGATTTAGCAACAGATTATGCTTCTGCAATGAAACATTTTAGTCAAGGTCTTTCTTTACAGACAGAGCTTGCTAATGGATTTCGAAACTCATTTTGCCTTCCACCTGAAGAGTCATGATTTGAACAAAAGAACCAGTTGGATGAGACAGAGTAGTCAAATCCTTCAAGACAGAGTAGTCAAATAACCATCAGAAATCACTCTGTGGAGGAATGCTACTCACAGAATATATTTATTACTCCCACCAAATATCAAGGCATATTTTATTGTGGAGGAATGAAGTTGAGGTGCAAAACTATTTCAAAAGAGGTCTTCAATCAAATTGTTGATGTTTTTTATTTATTTTGTATCCTAAACACATTTTGTGTGTGTGTTGAATATATACTAGAGTTCAATGACAGTCTCTGGAACTCAGATACAATAAAAGGTGTATCAATCACTAAAGTATTACCAAAAACATTCATGTGGCAGAAATAATACACATTAGAGGAATATAAAAACACAAGCCAGGAAGTCCTTAGAAGCAAAAATTGATTGATTGATGATTTGGGTCTCTTCTACACTGCCAGCCCTTTGCAATTGTGTTGAACATGAAATGAGCCAGAAAACCACAAAAAAATAAACAAAAGCAAAGAGCAATTTGCAGTCAGGAATAAGAGAGAGCGAGAGAGCGAGAGAGAGAGCGAGAGAGAGAGCGAGAGAGAGAGCGAGAGAGAGAGAGCGAGAGAGAGCGAGAGAGAGCGAGAGAGAGCGAGAGAGAGAGAGGAATAGAGGAGGACATTTCTTGACTTGTCAATGTCAGTTTAACTTCTGAAACAGTACCCTACATGGATCGAGTAAAATCTTTTAAAAACAGACCTTGTGCAATTCTATTACCAGCCAAGGTGCAATACTTTTTAATCTCAAGAATGTCTTGAAGATAGATATATCAAAGGCAAGACATGAAATAGTCTGGTTGGAGCAGCCGGCTTTGGAAGCTAACTAACAGCCTGGGTTCATGTCCTCAGAGTCCAGTCCCCTGCCTCTGTCCTCTCAGAGTAGAAACCAAGCCTCCAACATCCGTAAACAAAGCATCAATCCGTTTGTTCTCCACGACTTGTCAAGGATGACTGCGACGCTACGCTACGCTAACACTGTGCACTTCTTCAAAGGCTTGCTGCGAATGCGTATAGCCGTCCTGTCCTTTTCCGGGTCACTGGCCCTCCCTCTCTCCCTCCGCTGGCTGGTGGCTGGGTACCGAACGGCCCATCATCTGTTCTGCACCATGCTTTCGTCTTGACCCTGGAACCTGTGTGGCTCACTTACATTGATTTTCCTGGCTGAGATACGTCAAGGATATACCTTGCTGGTGGAGCTCATGAGGGCTCTAGAGGTCCAATCCTGGCCATATGCCATTATTTGATACTGCCATGAGAGCCAATAGTGCAGGCCTCTCAGTCTTTTTCACTTCCAGCTACATAGTTACCGCAGACAGTTAGGGCGCTACAAGGCAATCTCAGCTCTACCCGGCCTTCACCGGAAAGCCAATAGATGACCACCAGAGGAGGGCCTGTTTGGCTCGATCAAATCAACGTTCTCAAGCCAACCACTTCCTCCGGCAGAAGGCAATAAGACCCAATCAAAGTTAATTTTGACCCGGGAGCACGAGGTTCGGATGCCGTAGCATACAGAGTGCAGCCAAGACCTTCCGGAGAAGGAGGAAGCCAAGGCTATTAGTGGCTAATCCCAAACTACGATTGTATTTACTACCATCTAACATGGGGTTACCCTCTGACCTAAAGGGAATAGCTAGTTCCACAAGCTAATTAACCCCCTGGCACCCAAGTGGAGCACCATTAAGCAGGAATCAATTACGTTTGTGCTTGATTTCCCTATCATGGTGTGTTCATATTGACAAGGAGTAACCGTAGCAAACAGAATTAGGTCCCTAGGAGTGTACAGAATTGTGACACCAAAGCAAGGGTGACATTGAATCAATTTTTTCAAGTGAGTCACCATTTTTACATTTATTTTATTTGTTTTCAGGTGCTTTTCAACACTTCTAACGTAATCTATTGTCTTTTGAATCTCTAGACATTTCAGCCCGGCTGTCCTGGGGTGAGATTTCAGAGCAAATGTATACATACTATAGTACTATGCACATATACAGTAGGTACATACACAAGCAGAGGTAATGGTGGAGGAATGTCTGTTGGTATCTGTATGCTGACAGATTCTCCTCCTCTCTCTATCTAGACCTGACTGCCTACAGCCTCTGCCACCCAGGGGCACAGGAGGGGGAGAGCTGAGTAGAATACCTAATCTCATGCTGCTTACCCACAAGTAGAAATCAAGACTCCCCACCTCTGTCACTGTCTCTCTCTATCTCTTTCTATCTCTCTCTTTCTCTCTCTCTCTCTCTCTCACACACACACACACACACACACACACACACACACACACACAGTCTGTAGTGTGACAGGGAGAGCCTTTGGAGCCCAGAAGTCTAACGTGTCCTCCAGCATTAATGGGCTGCTCCACTTGATTGAAAAGGGAAAACACCTTGAACAGTTGCGAGCTCCTCATAGCCCCGTCCAGGGAAATGCTGATTACCGTTCCTGGAGGCTGAAGCTAAAGCCGCCTAGCTCCTAATATAGAGGCTCTAATGGAGTTTGTATCCTTGGTTCTGCTCTGATACGACAGCAATGTTACCGTACGGTGACGTTTTACACAACTTGACTTGAATGTGTTGTTACAGCCTCGATATCTGTATGCACAATGTATAATCTCCGAGCCAGAGGAGAGACACAAAGGTGTTTTTCACAAAGGCCCCTTTAATCTTTTCTCTCTTTTCGTTTTCATTTCTTCTTTTTTTCCCCTTCTTCTTCCCTGGGAGGATTGCCAAACGTTTGGAAGTCATCCAGGGCTCAGAATTGAGATTGTGCGGCTGAAAATCACACTCAGTAAGCAGTGGCCCACATCCAAAGATCATCCTGGGTGTTGAAATTATAAACTCCTCGAGCGAGGCATTTGAGCAGTGGGGACAGAGAAATGTTTTCGGTCACGGGCCGCTACACTGGCGATTTATTGGCAGATGAGGGTATAAACTGACGTGTGTCCCTTGGAGGGTATGTCGTAGCAAGTCGCTATCGTACTTCTGTTCAAGAAATCTCCTTTTCAGCTCTGTCTCTGATTTACTTCAAAGTGGAGGCTAGCGTAACGAAACCCCCCCCCCCAAAAAAAAACAAAACAATAGCTAATTTGGTGATTTGTTAACTGTTTTCAGTTGATGCTTTTGGGATTGTAGACCATTGCTTGTTAACACAATGACACATGCAGTGTTTTCTCCAGGCCTTGGGAAGACATAGTGTTCTGACATTTACCCTTTGCCAATTATAATGCACTGGGTTTGGTCAGTCGACCCAATCTGCTTAGCACACGTGCATGAGCGTGTGCACACAGGTCCCCTGAGCCAATTATGAGCAGGGATGAGTAGCCATTTTACAAACATTTACATTTAGTCATTTAGCAGACGCTCTTATCCAGAGCGACTTACAGTAAGTACAGGGACATCCCCCCCCCCCCCCCCCCCCTGAGGCAAGTAGGGTGAAGTGCCTTGCCCAAGGACACAACGTCATTTGGCACGGACGGGAATCGAACTGCCAACCTTCGCTCAGCCACCTGACACCCTGACTCCCCTGACTCACAAACAGGGTAAGAGAGCTAAACAGTGCACATTCCCCGCCAAAAACAAACCCAACAGCAACAGGCTCCAGCGCTCGTCCCAGTGCCGTTCTCCTGATAGCGACACGCTAAGCTGACGAGGCACCCTATCCGTCTGCGCGGGCCCCTAACGCCAGAGACTGACACGTGTACTCCTCTGAAGGGCCGCAAACAAGATCCCTGCTGCGGTGCCGGCCAGAACTGCTCGACAACGCTCTCTTATCTGATCCTGGTCGGAGAGAGGCAGAGAGAGCTAGGCCTCCGCTCGGCTGGGCTGGTGTTACTGATAAGGAGGCGCTGCGCTGACAGAGTTTGGAGAGACAGTGCCGGGGTATACGCATGGTGGTACAATAGCTGGAATTCTTTCACTCATTCTTTCAACTGCTGTTTAGTGTGTTTGTTGTGTCCATTTCTTTAGTTTCTTCCTGCAGTTTTCATTCATGCTGGGTCTTATTTGTTAGCCTTCGTCACGTCAGGCTGTTGTAGACTGCGTCACGCAGTATTCTAACTGCATAATATATGGATTATATTTATGTATGTATTTAGGGAGTCAGATGGCTGAGTGGTTATGGAATCAGGCTAGTAATCAGAAGGTTGCCGGTTCGATTCCCGGCCATGCGGGATGAAGTTGTGTCCTTGGGCAAGGCCCTTCACCCTACTTGCCTCAGGGGAGTGAAGGGCCTTCATGTCCCTGTACGCCATGTAAGTCGCTCTGGATAAGAGCATCTGCTAAATGACTAAATGTAAACGTCTGTGTGGAGAGTTGATGTCTCACCTTGTCCTTTCTTTGCTTTTCATCTTGATATACGAGCCAGCTTTCTCCGTCGTTGCTGTACGCCACTTTGTAGGAGCCAACGAACTGGACATGTCCAAAGTCTTTAGCTCCCTGGGTGATGATGCCGGTGACCTTGGTGGGAATAAGCATGTCCATCTAGTAGAGAGAGAAAGACAGGGAGAGAGGGAGGGGAGAGAGGGAGGGGAGAGAGGGAGGGGAGAGAGGGAGGGAGAGAGGGAGGGGAGAGAGGGAGGGGAGAGAGGGAGGGAGAGAGGGAGGGGAGAGAGGGAGGGAGAGAGGGAGGGAGAGAGGGAGGGGGAAGACTTTTGAAACATATTTTTTCCCCTCACAAACTCAAGCAGTGAAAAGTCAAATGCACAAATCAATTTTCTATGACAAGTAAACATCTTTCTGTCTAATCTCCTGAGAAGATTTATGAAGATGTTGTACATTTGGGTGCAAGGAGTCAGCTTCAATTATTCACAGAATATTGAACAACCAGGCTGAGCCCACAACCTCGCCTCAACAAAACAGAAATCGCAGGCCGCAGCAGCTTCTAAGACCCCGGCAGCGCTACTTGGGTTAATTTTTTATACGCTCTCCTTTGCTGCATACACTTTATAGTGCAACACTGGGCCGTAAACACATAGCTGTTAGCTTTATTGACTTTTTGTAGTTCAATTATGGTTCATTATTTAGAGCTGCACTAAACTAGTGTTGTTTGTGATGGGAGTTAAGCCTGGACCAGCACAAAATAACAACCTCATGGCCCCCTGTCTTGCTGACTCAACTACTACAAAGGTAAAGGTGTAGTGCAATTATAGACAATTAAGTCAATGGTTTGCCTGAGTCCCAATATTACTACATTGCTGATCATGTTCAATGAATAATGCATGTCCAAAATGCTTGAAAATAACAACTTGGTTGAACCTACTGTAAAAGTACCTGGGTTGCCAGCTCTGTGTTGGTAAGATGGGAATTGGACTAACACAAAACTGGAGATCGACTGAATCATCTTAAACGAAGGGAACTGGGAGTGTCAAGTTCATCATTCACAACTGGGTGAATCAAAAATGCCTTGCTTCAGATGAGAACAACTGTTTTGTCTGTGGTATATAGCAAACAAAGATTGTCTCCCAGGGAAGATTAAAGGGTGGAATGAGGTTACTGTATAATTGCAGGTTTTAATGTCTTGCCCCAAAAATTCAGGAAAATTGCAGTGCAAAATCTTTAACAAGCAGGTCACCAAAAGCAAGACTTGCAAAAGGGAAAAATCATAGAATTATATTGTACTTAAGAAAAAACTGTTCTCTGAGTCAAAGGGAGGGTGATGACATGCACTTATGAACAATATCCATATCCATAAAACTCTGGCCTCACACAAGATAGGATTATGGACCTTGAATAGCTTCTGGGAACTCAAACAAGCGTTTCCCAACATGAAGTGGCAGAGGCTCAATAGCTAACGGTCTGAATAACGTTGTAGCACGGACCGACGTCTATGTGCGACCAGCGCAAATGTGAACTACAGCAGAGCAACACGCAGGACAAAGCACAGGACAAGTTGAAGGACAGAGGCATGATCTGCTTTCACATGAAACTGAATTCAACTGATTACGCAGAGAGAAAGAAAGTAGGACAGAGCCAGAAGAAAAATGTAATTTCCTGCATTGGATCCACAGCATCCAGGGCCTATATATCAAACTAATTACTTGGACAGAAAGCAAACTGTAGATGTGGTAAGGTGTCACCCTGCTCTGACACAACACAAAACAGGCACTAAAGATAGAATGAGGCCCAAATAGACAAACAAACATCTTTCTCCAGCCCGTACTGTCTCCAAAACCGACTCAATAAAGACTTGACACATTGCAATCCATTTCCACAGATATGAAACAACACCACGCACCATAATGCGATACACCCACTAACACCCTGTGTCCCCGCAGTGTTGGAAAACACTATACGAGATTCAAAGGAGCTAGCTACTCAGGCGTGGTCCTCTCAGGAGAAGCCACACATTGCAGCAGTGTCTCAGTGTGTGTCTCTGTCTCTGAGCTTCAGAACAAAACAGGAAGCTCTCCTCGGGGACCCCAGGGGTCTGGTTCCTTGGAGAGGGCCCGCTGTGCTGGCAGGCAGGCAGGCAGGCAGGCAGGCAGGCAGGCAGGCACAGGCATGAGGCCTTGACTTGTACATGAGGCAGAGAGGTGCGAGACGCTTCCATCTCTGCTTGGGCATTTCTTTTCTCGGCTCCCACAAACTGAAATGAGATGAGTGCGGAGTATGAAGAACAGCTTTTGTGTACTGGAAAGCTCTTCCTGGGTCTTACTGGAAACCGTGCCAGTTCAGGACTACAGCAGAGCGCAGAGCTGCAGCAGTTCTGCCTCGTATTTACCTCTTAGACATCACCTGGAGACCAAGCACCCATGAGTTGACCCCATTTTGCTGTGAATTTAAGATTCACGAGCCTCCTCCTTCACAGTGAGAACAACTGAGACCCTTGTCTCTCCCTTCTTCGAACAAGCATCCCTCTGTGTCTCAGAAGGGTAGGGTGTGTGTACGGTGTTTTCCTGTGGTGTATTTAAACGGATCTAAACAACCGCATTTCTTTCATAATTGCAATAATGGCGGTGGCTTTGTGGAGAAATAACAGGACCCTGAAGGAACTGAGACAGTGGCTCCTGGAGGGAGAATTCCTTCATTGAGAGTGGAGCGACACTCTGCATTGTGCGGCTCTGATTACCCTCCAGACGCAGAGCGCAGAGGTAATCTCATTCTGGCCAACCATTCGAGTCTGCCACCAAAACAAAGGCGCGCTTGAAGGGGAACCTGTAATTGCTGTCACAGGTAGCGGTCAAAATAGACGACCGCCCCCAGAGCTCCCGGCTCCCAACACTTTGATGGCCCAAACCAAATTAGAGGCCAAGATAAGCTTGTTAGAGCTAGGCTTTCCCCCCTCCCTACCGCCAATTCCCCTCCGAACACTCTTAACCCAGGAGAACCAAGGGCTTTTGAAGTCTGTGCTGCAACCTCTGGATGCTTGTGCCGGAGAGGCGCCGGGGGAAAAAAAACGAAATCCTGGAATGATTTTCCTTCGCGTCCTCCCTCTTCTCAGAAGTGTTAGAGACAATTCAAGCAATGCCGTCTGTTTCCCCAGCAGCAAAAAAAACAAACAAAAAAACAAACACAGTCTATTCACGGAAAACGACGTGATGCTAATTAATTAGCATCGCGTACACACTTCCTCGGGTTGAAGGGGTCCGCTAGCGCCACACGGCGGGGCAGAGACGCCATGTGTCACACAAACAGACAACTGGAGAATAAGTAAGGGGAAAAGACAAGAGGCAACCCCCCACCCCCCCACCCCTTCCAGTCTGCTCATTAAGATGAGAGCTGGCGCGTAAACCCCATGTCTGTATTTGAAGTGGGGACGTCGGAGGAGGATGAAAAGGGCACATGGCTGCTTTACAGGCACAGGATTCGACTATGCTTCATGGTGCGCTGTGTATCCGTAGCACCCAGCTAGCAGCTCCCTCCTGTGCTTATTTAATTGTGTGTGTTGAAGACTCACTTAATCTACACCGCTCGTATACCCTGACCCAGTATATAGCCCGCGGGAAGTGTGTGTGTGTGTGTGTGTGCGTGTGTGTGGGGTATCCGCAGGAGCCAGGGTAGTGTACGCACAGACTTCACGCGGGCATGTGGATTTGACAAGGTTTTACCACAGTCCATCAACTCCGCCATGGGGCGGCCAGCCAACTTAAAACAGAGGGAAGAGTGTAAAACTGGGCTGTAGCTGCATTTCTCTGGTTTTCCATCGTGTGGAGCCTGCATCCAATTGTCTTCACAGTTTTAAAATTGGTCTGCCTGCAATAGGCCCATTTCAAGAATTTCATTTAAATGCGTTGAAAGGCAGATGGCAGATGAAAATGAATTAGCTGGTTACAGTTCAATGTTTTGAGGATGTGGTCCTGTTGAAGCTTCTGCCTGTTGACAGACTGTAAGCTCTTCCAGGGTCCCCTCAGGGCAAAACTCAAGGTAACACCCACGCATAACACACACTCCTTCACAACTGCAGCGCCTTTCACGACCAACTGTGTCCGCATGGGGCGACGGGATGTCAGGTCCTATCAGGCGTCTGCTGAGCATTGAAATGGTGAGAAAGGAGCTCTGTCGAGTCCGAAAGTGGAGACACCTCAAGGCTGAACTCTGCCGTGAGAAACTGTCATGCCGCCAAGACTCCGCGCTCCGAGGACCAGCGTGAGACGAGCCAGCATGTGCTAAGTACCTGACACGCAAACACAGTTCTTTCCCCTGCCTCTAACATCGATCAGTGGGCAATGCTTTTAAAGGTGCTAAATGTTACCAGCCTGACCCTTGTGGTCTTATAGTTACTGCGCTTATGAGGATCGCGTGCATGGGGATTCCAGCGTTCCTCAGAGAGTAAAGAGGGGGTCGTTTGGCAGGGCCTCTATTAGTTATGGATGGGTGTCAAATGTTGGCCAGTTGTTTATGGCCAAATGACAGTGAGCTGTAAGTCACAGCACTATATCCAGTTTATATATTTATATCCAGTATGGATACAAATACTACACAGCTCTTTGAAATACACTGTGAATTAAAGGAGATTAACAATATGCAGGTCGAGTGATGGGCCAATTAGTTTCACACAGCCTTTGTATCGGTATGCGACTCATCCCCTCTCCCTTCTTTCCCTCACTCTCTCCTTTCCTCCTTCCCTCCATTTATCACCACCTGCATGACGTTTACATCCGATTCCAACGAGCACGCTTGTAACGAGAGCAACGTTAGCGCAGCATCTTTTTACGAAACAGCGGAGCTGAAAATGGAGGCCGACAACATGACACATACATGACACACCCGTGTTAGCGAGACAGTCACTTGTGTAAAGACTATAAAAGAAAAGCGTTGAATCAATGGCACACACGCATGCCAGAGTTTTATTAATAAGGTTGTTTTCATTCAAGCATCATTTAGACCACCCAGTCAAAGAAAGAAAGAAAGAAAGAAAGAAAGAAAGAAAGAAAGAAAAAATGTTGTTCACTGGGTATTCACCTAACCCTATAACCCCTTACCTTACCAAACCACAACGAAGCATTGAACTTAAATATTATTCAAGCTGATATATCAACTGCTCCCACTTACGAAAACATTTCACATCCAAATACCTCAGATGTACTTGGGGAGACACAGAGAAACTGAGCGTGTCTAGTTAACTCAAATGGGTGAAGGGCAGTGAGCAAGGGAATGGACCACGGTGCTCATATGGAATCGTTTAGCGGTATTACACGGTACAAGGCATTGATGGGCTTTGTGTTCCGTGTAGGAGAGGTGGAGTGTAGAGAGAGCTCTGATCCATGCGGGGTCTGTGGTCGGGCTCCAGATGCACAATTCTATGGCCTGCAGTTGTTTACTGGATGCTTCGATACCAAGGGCAAGAGCGCTTTGCGAAGACTGAAAAAGTACTGTGCCATGGTGAATTCACATGCTGTTGGTGCTCAGCTATGAGGCCGGCTCAAAAACAAATGTGATTATCGTCATGTCACTGATCATGTGCAGCATGCGCTCGTGTGTGTGTGCGCGCGCGAGCACGCGTCATCCGATAGAGCGCCCGCGCAGCTTCACTGACATCCATGAGGTTCAGACACATGAGAGATCCGCATGCGGACCATCTCAACCAGAGCTGATTGGATGCGAGGCAGCTATCCATCCCAGCGTTCCCCCGCAGATCCCCCAGATTACGGCTCGCTCTGCCGGAGACTCCTGAATCAATCATTCCATGATAAAACAGATACATGCGCCTCGCGACAGCTCGGAGAGAGAGAGAGAGAGAGAGAGAGAGAGAGAGAGAGAGAGGGGGGGGGGGGGGGGGGAGAGAGGCAGCAGAGTGAGGGGGATTGAGCAGACGCGTGCCAGAAGATAAGACGGCTCATGAGATAATGAAAGGTGTAACATTAGCCAGGTTGAACGCACATAAGCAGAGCTGTGCAGTTCAACGTGTGGTAGGAAGGGAGACACTAAAAAGCACCCGATTGAATCAGAGCGGCAGATGGATCTGGTGTCCCCACGGTAACTTCGTTTGGAAGCTAATTGAATTAGTGCACTAGCTGGGGGGAAATTGAATAAAAGAAAGCAAAGTAAGGGCCATATTGGCCTGGATTAAAATGAGACTCCAATGATAATTACTTAATGAAATTTGCATTAGGCGTGTTTTTTTTCTAATTAGTTCATGTTACTTCTGAGATTGTCCCTAGACTTTGAATTAACATGATCATTCAAACCAGTGTCAACTTTTTGCTGGAATACATCATTTATTTTTCATTTTTACCATTGCAACCAGTCAACATGTTTTCTATATTGTATCTAAATATTGTTATACATTGTCATTCATATTATTTACATTTAGTCATTTAGCAGACGCTCTTATCCAGAGCGACTTACAGTAAGTACAGGGACATTCCCCCCGAGGCAAGTAGGGTGAAGTGCCTTGCCCAAGGACACAACATCATTTGACACAGCCGGGAATCAAACTGGCAACCTTCAGATTACTAGCCCGATTCCCTCACCGCTCAGCCACCTGACTCCCCAGAGATATTATCCCTATATTAATAAAAACATCTTGGAGGAAGCCTACATTATGCCACTCTGAATACAAATATGGTACACACACACACACACACACCAACTGTTTCTCTGTGGGCATAAAGAGTGTGACTATATTTCATATTTGCCACCTTCATTGGATATCACAGCTGTGGCTAAATGCTTGTGTGCGTCTCTCTGATTGCATTGGAAACCACCTGTGTAACACTGTTTCTTCAATTAGTTCAGCAAGACAACTTGGCTGCAGGTGGTGTTTCTATTGATTCCCTTATGCTTGTGAAGTAATAAGACAAATAATGATAAAGCGCTGGGCAGCGCGGCAAATAAAGAAGGCATTTAAACCGATTTCGAATTTTAAAAACGTTCCTGGTTTCCATGTCTGCTGGGACAAACTGCCGTGATGAATCGTTTGGGGCGGATCAATATCGGACAGCAGCTGATGCGGAGCCAGTGAGCGGCTTCCCCGCCTCCTGCACGTGACTGCCAGCAGCCTCCAGGCGGCCAATGAGGGCCTGAGCCAGGAGGACGAGGCGGAGAGCTCAACACGTTCCAATCTCCACCACCAAGCTGTCGTTTTTTCCCTTTCGAGTGCCGTGATTGTTACCCTCCAAGACAATCACAGTCCATCTCCAAGCCTTTTTTTTTTTTCACAACAGAACTCTTTCTCTTTTTGATCTGATACACAAACTTTTGTTAAGGGATGTTTTCCAGGCTTCAGGGAGCAGCCTTGTTTTATCTTTGAGGCCCATAAACATTTAAGAGGAGATGGGAGTTCCAATAGGCGGAATTAAAGTCGTTCTTCAGAGCAGAGGAAGCAATCATTGGAGTCATTCTATTGATTAAATAAATTGAGTTTTTTGTCAGGGCTGCAATTTCATTAGCAAGTGGGAAAAAAATCCAACTGATCATAATAGCCTTCTTGATTACTATAAAAGCACATTAACAGCCACGGAGCAGGAATCAATTGGGTATTATGTTTAATTATTGGCCTTGCGCACCTCCTCAACATGTGCAAACACACCATGTGGGTTGTCAATATTTACTTGTGTGTCATGGACAATTGCCAGCTAGTTTGGCAGATTCCCTTGGATGGGTTATTTATTCTCATGGCCGTACTGTTTACACAATAACAAGATTATTTGACATTGAATGCGAAACGGTAAAAGCTAAGCTATTCTTAGGGTGACCAGCCGAAATCCATTCTTCTCCAAATGTGTATCTTTGAATTCATTTCCATTGCCCCCATAGACGACATTGTTTTTCTCTTGGAAAATGACCCATTGTCCCATTACTCGGATGAAAGTAACCCACCGAGGGAGGACCTGAGCTGGGATGCCCATTGCTGTTGGGATGGCACATCAGGCACCGACGTGCGAATAAGTCACAATGCTGCACTGAACGGTACAATATTAGCAAATGGGCCAATTAAAGAGGACTTGTTCTCTCAAAGTTCCCACACAGAACTTTTCTCTCCCCACTGCCTTTCCTACCTTCACCCCAATCATCTGAGCTTGTGTGTAATTATCAAGATGCCACAGATACACCACACATATTTATCACCATACGGGAGATAATTGGCTGTGAAAACCAAGGGGCCTGTGGATGACAAATGAGCACCCGGAATGGGATTTCTTTTATAGCTTGTTTATGACCTCAGCAGGTTGTTGAGGCCCAAAATAAACAGATACATAGTTAGACTGAAGTAGCATGACGACCAGAACACTGTCCAGGTGGCTGTGAGTGATGAGTGGATCAGACGTGTCCTTATTACACAGAAGCAGGGTGTTTTGTTTTGCCTGTTGATGCTCTCCCACATCCAAATTGAACCACTTAAGATGCACGGGCGTAGGCTAGGACATTCCCTACTTTAGATCTAGTGCAAACATAGTGTGTTAAGCTCCAACAAATGTAAAAATAAATTACATGGGACTCATTTTAGTCAAACTGAAGCAAACTCGGTTTTGATCTACTTCAAAGGAGAGACATGAAAATGTGCCCCAGCGACCGTTCAGAATTGGCATATAGCAGAGATTTTGTGGACCCCCGTTGTCTTTTAACATGTCACCCTAGCATTTTCCTTTACCACCACTTCTTCTGACCAATACTTCAATGCCTTATTCCCTACAGCTCGAGTGGCAAACCCACAGCAGGGTTCCCATGCATGGGATTTTAAGGGTACTGGCCTGCAGTAGTAACAAGTTAAGGAGGAAAACCACTACACCACACCACTGTCTCTCCAAGAGGAACTAGAAGGGTTTTTGAATCTATCTCGTGGAGCTAAATGATGTCCGCGCGCACTCAGAGAGAGCTTATTTCATCTTTGGCCCTCTGCCAGATATGTAAGCTCATAAGGGTCTTGAAGGAAGGGGCTTAAACCTGGTCTGAGAAGTTGGCAGTTTGTTTACTCTCCTCCACGTGCTCACTTAGAAGGAAAACAACTTCCATCGATCCAAAAGCTGCCGCTGTCTGTTTAACCAGGTCTGTTTATAAAGTCGAGAGGCATTTCCCAGAACAACAGTAAAATATAGGATATGGATTAGAGTTGCCGATTGTATTCTCTGTTATACTTTTATTTTGGTCAGGGACAGACCATGATGCCGTATAGGGCCAGCGGTGCCCTGCAGTGTGAGCTGCACTAACGCTGAGCTAATGAAGAGTGAAATGACGCATGACAGGTTATTTTGCACTTAACATATCACAGAGAAACATACAAATAGGAAAACAATCTTAAGATCGAGAGTAAAAAAGTCAAAGTTAAAAAACGTGTACCCTCCATTACAGACTCTGCATGAGCCACTGGCGAGAAACCCTTTCTTAATGGGATTCTTAGGACCTACAACATTAGGTTTCCAAACCAAACATTGCCCTGATAACTCCACTGCGGGAGCTGTGTTCGATCGAGTCACACCACATTGGAGGTTTGTCCGAGTTGAGGGTTATTAACTCAACACAGCTTCGTTGATGAAGCTGATCTTCATCATTCACGTACAAAAACACTTTGAACATTTACATTTAGTCATTTAGCAGACGCTCTTATCCAGAGCGACTTACAGTAAGTACAGGGACATTCCCCCGAGGCAAGTAGGGTGAAGTGCCTTGCCTAAGGACACAACGTCAGTTGGCATGACCGGGAATCGAACTGGCAACCTTCGGATTACTAGCCCAATTCCCTCACCGCTCAGCCACCTGACTTCCTGAACGTGTCTCCAAAGAACGTGCTGTTTCACTTTCCTTGTTTCTGCTTTCTCACCGCTATCGTTTAAATCCACTCACGGTCAGGATAAACATCTCCTGGAGATGAGAAAAATGCTCTTGATGATAAAGAGCTCTCATGCTCACTCACTTAATCTTTACACCATAACAGTGATTATGACATTTTGCTCACTGCTGGGTCCCAAGTGAAACGATCTTTTGAAGAAAAGGGAGGTGGGTAGGGGTGGGGCGGGTAGGGGTGGCTTTAGGTGGACATGAGTAGAAATATAATGCCATGGGATAAAGAATACGTGCAGAACAAAAACAAACTCCCATCACATAGCTATGTTTACTTCAAATGCTTCCAAAGCTGCTTGTTTCAAAGACCCAGTCACCCTGGTGTCCCAGAAGCAACTCAAGGTGAAATGAGTTAATGGTGCTTCAAGGTAAAAAACGACCCGGGTCTGAATACTGACAATCATAAGCTACTGCTGAAATAACAGTTGAACGTTATGACGAGACACAATTTATTGACGTTGAGGGAAGTATACTGCATTCTGTTCCATCTTTCTTCATTTTCCTTCTGTCGGCAGCTTACGAAGCACTAGAACAGTCGAAACTTGCCAGGAGTCCCGTGCGCTCACTCTGCACTAACAGGGACATTGTGAAACTTGAAAAGCGCAGTCTCTGGCATCTTCCCTGCTATGTGGATGTTAATGTGCATAATTAACTAATCAGCTTATGCCAGCTGGAACACTTGGCTCTCCTCTTGAAAACCTCTTGAAATATTCTGGTTCTTTCTCCCTGTGTGTAATGTCATCTGCCACTAGGCATGACTAGAACCAGCCGGGGCAACAACCGAAAGAGTTACTAGTGGTTATGCTGACTGAATACAGGTTTAAAATTGACCTTAGGCTTCATATCTGGCTTTGAAAAATGTAATAGCGAATAAGGAAAGAGAGAAATAAATGAGCTGACACCGAAAACGATTTAATTGACTAACTGACCGTGCAAAGCATCTTCAGCATGAAACCCAAACTGGTTTTGCGGACAAAAGCGAAAAAGCCGAGGGAAACTTCCGTCAAGTCAATTAGGATTCTTAATTATGGCAACGGCTATGAGGATGGATTTTGGAAGCGAGACAGTTAGACGGGCGAGATAGGCCAAGATGGACGAGGGAACATTCTTGTTTCTCTCTGGCGTGCTGTGCTCTGAATTGTGTCTGTCTTCTTCCAGACTCAGACCTGTATTTCAGAGTTGTTTGTGGTGGGTGTGCAGAGACAAACTTGGAGGGGAATTTGAGGACAGCCCCTGATGGCATCCGAGAAGAACGCAGAGAATCCACGATCTGTAAAAGCTTGTCAAAGCTCTATTTGAATGTTTCGAGGAGAGCACATCATTAGTGAAACCGAAGGCTCCAGTATAATTATCAGCCTCACAATCAGACGTGATTACTTCAGCAGGAAGTTCTAAGGGTAAGCATGCATGCACATGATGGGAATTATAAGCAGTCAGTGGTACTTGGAGAATGCTCTGAATAAAAATCGAAAAGCGTTGAAAACTTTGGGGGATTTACTGCTGCAATGAACCGATCATTTTATGAACCTCCATATCAGGTACGAATGGGATATAGATCAGATACAAAACACTTGAGGGCCCTTGACATTGAAATTGACAGTAAAGTTAGATTAAGTCAATTGCTTTTTACTGGACCACAGAATACAAATGGTGCATAGTTGACCGCATTGGAAACCACTCAGGAGCCAACTGTCGACGGGATCCCGTGTTTTCCATGACCTCATGGTTTCACGCGACCTGCTTCATTCGTCCGCATGGCAGAGCATTCTCTGATATGTTTGCACTCTGGAGTGTTTCCCCACTGCTGCACTGCAGTTGTCTTGATTAATTGCAATACTTAATTTGTCATTAGGTCTGATTAATTCCATTAATCTATCAAGTTTAAAGTCATTCTGTAATGTCACTGGGAATCAATTATTCGCCATGGCAACTGGCGCATAGAAGGGATTGAACTGTAAGTAGGGGCATTTACATATGTGCACATGTACCCTGGGCGCCTACAAATGTACACATTTGCATGTAACAGAATACTTAAACAAACATCAATAAGTCCTTGGGCAAACATCTGCATTCATCAAAGAAAAGCCTATTTATTTTCTCTCTTCTTGCAGAAGATCTGATAGGTGTAGAGAAACGAGCAATGCCACGAAGCTCTATTTGTCAAAGGAAACCATCAATTTCACGGCTGTTTCCCTGGCCCCCATCTCCTCCTCTCAGCGCAGCGTGTATTATGAGACCAAAAGCTTTCCTCTATCCACGACAATCAATCCTAGCCATGTTGCACGGCTCGGCTGGGCCATCCTAAGTATCTTATCCAGAGTACAGCTAGCTCCGTCCTTAAAAGGCTTTCAACTGTGATAAGAAACATGTCTGACTCCAGGGCTGAGCTAATCTAATTAAGTCTAGACAAACAGTCGCGACGGGCCAGCAGTACATGTGTCATGGCTAACGCAGACTCGGAGGGGAGGGGCATGGAGACAGCATGGCCCTCCTACTCTTTGAGATCATCCGATGATATATGTCCCTTCCCACTGCTTCAGAAAAATAAATGGTTGCTTACTGCTGCCTGTAGTACGTCATATTTTGTTAAAAGAAGAATAAAATAAAATAAAAATAAGATTCAACAAGCTGGTCCCACTGGAAAAGCCGTAACTCAAAATGTTGGATCCATTGTGGTCTATTGGGATAGTGTATAACTGTTGCCCTTGAACATTCAACTCATACAGTAAAATATGGACACCTTTGTAAACACAAATTGTCAATTTTTGGGGGGAATCCAATTATTCACATCTGGCTTTGCCATGAGTAATCCTAAACATTTGTGTTGTTGACAGGTTGGGATTGTTATTCTCTCCAGGAACTTTCAGTTTTGTCTCCCTTCAGGACACGCCTCTTACTGCTTCAAGGACAAGAAAGCACACAGTGTTTCTGGACACGGTCTTCCAACTTCAACCCCTGGGGTGGTTTGAAGTTTGTGTAATGAACACGAAGGGTTGATGCATGCTATGGGCCAACAGCTCTAGGCTGCGGCCAACAATAACAGGAGCCATTTCAGCACCACAGGCTAAGTAGATGAGTGGTGAGCGTTGCTTTTTGAAACGACCATGTCAGTATCGCGAGGGGTTCGCGTCGCCTGACAAGAGATACGGACTTAAAGTGGATGTGAACTACTCAACCTATCGAACTAAGTGTGCAAGACACTAAATGGCCATATAATCCTCTGATTTAGCGTATCTCATAAAGTATATGAAGTGAGCCAGCTACACTACACAAGTAGCAAGGGGATAGATAAGTACCCAAGGGCCGTCGCCACTTTCTGTCTGAGGAGAAGAGAGGTGAAGGTAAGCTCCTACCTGAAGCCACTGAGACTGGTCGCTGTGTCCGGATGTCCAGGCGTTCACCTTGCCCTGTTTGTCCAGCCTAGCCTTGCCAGGCTCCCAGGTGAACATGTCCATGTTGAGCGTTCGGAAGATGCTGGACGCCGTGATCTGATAGTCCTGGACGTGACCCGACTTCATCCCCATGGGCTCAGAGCAACCTGGGGGCACACACAAACAGCGCACCACACACCGTCTACACAACCGATAACGCTCAGCCACTGGTTCACTCGGGTTTTTAGCGGCCCTGGGGGGTTTCGTCCGCTGTGGGTGTTTTTTTTGGTTGTTGTAAACTAGTCACCTGTGAGTTCGCAGCCCAGTAGCTCCATGCGCAGGGTGCAGTGTCGTCTACAGACCTGGGGGTAGATGCGCACGTATTGCCCCTCGATGGGCGGGGTGAAGGAGTTGGCGGAGGGTGCGTTGTTATCCACGTTTCCACGGAAAATCTGGAGGAGGACAGGGAGATGTGAGCAGGAGCACTCAAGCGGAGACGGCGTGGATCTCCTCTCGTATCTCGTCTCGTATCTCGTCTCCAGGGTCTACTTTGCATTCAACAAAATTGCCGCCATTCGAGGTCGACGAGCTCGAGTTCCTAGGAAAATAGCCGATTTTCGCGCACCATTTCAGCTCGTCATTTATCAGCAGACGGGTGTGTTTTGAATTAGCGGAGCAATTACATCGCCGTACCTTCTCGAGTGGTTTAGTATGCCTGAATAAACCACAATAATCTTTGACTGGGCCTTCCGACGTAACAGGGAGAGTCTGTTTTATTATCTGCAGTTTGTCTGTGTGTGTTTCAGTATACTGCATTTGTCTATAAGTACACAGAATCTGTATAATATTTCCATATATATATATATATATATATATATACAGGTGTGTGTGTGTTTTATGGCTATGGAGTCTGTAGGAGTTTTCTGTGGGTGAGTTTAGGTCAGCAGTGCACAGCAGCATGCATACAGACAGGGTGGTCCCAGCAGGGCAGAGCATCACTAAATCTGCGCAGAACAAAGTATCTCTCCCTGGCCAACAGACTCTCACAGTCAGGCATTCTCCAAGAAACCCGCCGAAACCAACCAAGAACAGCCGTAAACACATACAAAGTGTGTGGTTCCATGTTCTGCAAGCCCCATTAATTTGTTCGGATTCTCGCCAGACCAAACAAAAATAAAAGTTGCAAAGAAAGTTGCAAAAAATAAAGTCTGAAGAAATGACAAAAGGGAGCAATTGCGGGCTAAACGGTTATAACTTAATCCGAACATAAATTTGGCCAGGGGTCTGGAGGCTGGGGTTAAAGGAGGGAGGTTTGAGGACACGCAGAGTTCCATCCAAAATGATGGAATGCCAGGACGACTATTTGGTGGCTAGTATCCCCAAATAGTATAAAAAAGTCAATCTAAAAGTCGTAAAACTGGAGGGGGGTAAGTGGCAGGAAGATGAGCATGGTGTGAACTGGCTAATTAAAAAGCCATCTCATCATGTCCTCGACCGTGCCCTTGACTTGGTGTGCGGTCTCCGGTGCCTGCGTGTGTGTGTGTGTGTTTTACTTTGTATGTGTGTGAGAGAGACAGAGACAACCACCCCCCCCCCCCAAAAAATTTTTTTGCGTCTATGTGCGTCTCACCATGTCCTCATCCGTGCCCTTGACTTTATACGTCCTCCAGGCCTTGCCATCATCGCTGGAGGCCACTTTGTAAGACTTGACGTACTCCGCGCTGCCGATGCGCTTTGCACCCTGGGTAATTAAACCTGTGACCCGCATTCTCCTCTGTAGGTTAATCTGTGGAAGAGAAGAGAAAAAAACAGAGCAGGCAATATGAGCCTCACCAGAGAGGAGGCCTGTGTCGGTGTCTGTGCGAGTGGTATGCAGTAACGAGACTCAGCACACCATGTCAATTTGTAAGATCAGGGTCATTCATCTCATTCAGAAAAGTCTGCGAGAGACGGGAACATGAATCAATCCTCACGCACAAGATCCAGTCTGTCAACCACATGTAGCCTGTCGACGTCCTGCCGTACTAGAACTGAAGGCTTTAACGGCGCAAGCAGCGAGGCACACAGACCAAGGCTTGAACATGCAGACTGTAGCCGAAGCAAGAGAGTCGACAGCCTAGACGTAGGTGAGCGTGTGAGAGTGTGCGCGTATTCAGCCATTACGTTGAATTGCTCCATCGTGATGAAAGATCACTCACGGCACGTGGGATAGAGAGAAGCGCGTTGGGAGCATGGAGTTATGCCGTGCACGGAGAAGCAGACACACGTGGTACACGCACGCACACACACACACACACACACACACACACGTAAAGAGGGATCATCAAATAGGGGATTATGCAAACATAAACAAAAACTCCCCTTATTCTTGCTCAGAGAAGAATCTTAAGGTGGCAAACATACATTTACGCACTTGAGGACCTGGGATAGACTGGATAGAAATCACACAGCTCTGATTCTCCATTCCTCCCTCGTTCCTCAATTCCCAAAAGACACCAGCGACGATGCACTTCTCACTAATTAGGCTTGCGAGCGACAACTAAAGGGCCACTCATCAGGTAATTGCCGTGATCCTTCTCAGCGTTAATGACCACTCACGCGCGCACAAACCCGAGTCCTTTAAGCTGATAGTGATGCATCCATGCTGCCATACGTGTGTGTGTGTGTGTGTGTGTGCGCCGGGCCCTGTTTGGAACATCTGCAGCGGACCTGCTCACGGCAGTTTGTCAGCTTTGCGGGAAATTGATTCAGTGAGAACGGCTGACATGAAAACGCCTGTGACTCCTTCGGTCGTACATCAACATGACACGCCGTCAAATGTGGATCATTTTACCAATCATGATCTCAATCCCTTCCTGGCAGGCATTGAAGAGAAGCTCTACACTGTGTGGAGATTATCCAGGGGGAAATCACTGCCAAGTTGATGTCTCAAATTGGATGGTCAAGTCTTCCTTCAAGAATCCGGTTAGGGTTTGAGCAATGCAGAAACTGTACTATAAAAATCTGCCTTTTCAGAATCAGAGTGTTTCTGATTCTAAAATCTCCAATCTATTAATATATTTGAGTGTTTAAAAGGCATGGCAAGGGACCAGCTCTTGGGATTGCATACAGATTGCAACCCAGTCTTAAAACCAGACTTGCAAATCCCAGTTCGAACGTGTGCTTTAGACATCTTGGTCTGCTGGCGCATTTTTCAGCTGGGCCAGGGAAGAGGATTTGATCCTTGAGAGTGACTAAAATAACCAATCGTCTTTGAGACTCCTCCTGTGTAATCTAGTGACTCAAGTAACTGTGCTGACAGGGAGAAGACAGGCTATGATCATTGGCTCATTTCTGCTGGTCCTCACCCCCCCCCCCCCCCCCCCCCCCGCCAGCCAGCCATCCCCACACACCCCTCACTGCATCCTGTAATCACACTGACTTTAATAGAGTAATTGTTTATAAATGGTCAATTAGTTAAGGTAATGGTCTCCTCGACAAGCATTTCTTTTATTTCCCCGCGGTCTTGCCAAACAGTAGGGGAGGGTGACGAAGCCTAAAGAAAGTCGGAGTGCTTTTAAGCCCCTAATGTGGCAGAAATGTCAAGTCAAGCTGATCCTTTTCGACTTTACGCTGACACTGTGCCACTCAAGTCGTCCTGAGGGCTTTCTCGCAGTCTGTAAGAAGGCGTGAGACGGATGTGGCTGTCTGTGCTGTTCCTTGGTCGCATTTAGAACGCTAAATTTTCGAAGGCGAGAGAGTCACTAGTCCCCAGGATCCTATATGAAGGTTGAGACACACCGACTGGTTGACTGTGAGCGTTTGCGTACGTTGCTGGATCTTGAATGTACACAGACGGCTGTGACTATCTGAAGGGCTTACGGTGGTTGGCGAGATTAGCAGAATTTGGCCTCGAAATGGATTCATGTCTACAAAGTTGGTTCTCATCATGTATAATTTAACTCGATTAAAGACACTTTTAAAAACAAATTGTGTGATAACTTGGCTTGCTGATTGTTCCCAAATGTTCTGTTCTGTTGCTTATAGGTGATGAGTTATTGCTGGTCCCATCAAATCTGAACTTCCCTTTACAGTAGCAATGATTCTCATGAGTCTCAACCTTGATATATTGCACCTAGAGTAGTCCCACTGGCTAATTCAAGTGGTAGTACGACTACATCTTAACTTCATGATGATGTATTTTGATTTGACTATCGCATCATCTTTTTTTGGTACAATTTCAGTTGCAAACTCAATCTTCGCAAAGAAAGAAAAGCCCAGATTGTATCACCATGAATCGTAATGTCTGTAGCACTAAAGGCAACATGGAGCCATCTTGTCTAAGCCCTGGTGTAATGCCGAAAAAAGACATGAGCCGGTCTAAGCACCCAAAACACTTTGACTCAATAGGTATTTCAATGTCTCTCAGTACTAAACAGGAGACAATAATTGCTGAGGATGACTAGAACTATGACCTTAATCCGGCCTGTGTCCTTGTAATGATAATTTAAAAAAAAAACATTTACTTCTAATGCCTCTTTTCAGTCTCAACCCATTCCTTTTTGTCTTAAAATGTGCCTGTTGACCTGAGCACAGGTCAATTTCAGTGCATACAGCAGTAAGGTGAGTGACAAGTCTATTCACTATTCCTGTAGTTCAGCTGTGAGGGGGAAATAATACTTAAAGTAGGTCACCCCAGAGCTGCAAGACTCAGACTACACATGCTAAAGACAGGCATAGTCAAATTACAGTGATGTTAGGGAAAGTATAACGGGCCATTTGGAAAGACTTCCAGTCAGGATGCAGGGAGGATATTTTAACTGTGACATGTGCCAGTAATGTGAAATGAGGAATGCCTGTTATAGACCATGACAGCTCGTAAAGTAGTGAGAAAAGGTCTTTTGAAACCATTTTCTTCTCTATCCAGGCAGTAATGTCTCTTTGTGAGAACCTGCCTCGTGAAATTATTCAAGATTTTCCGAGAAGAGCTGTCGCAGTCGCCATGAAGTGATTAATAACAACAAAACAGTCAATAGTCTACATAATTATGTATACCCCCTTTAGCATTCACAAAGGCTTTTGTTTGTTTCAGCCAAAGCACCACACTGTCACTATTCATCACAAACCACAAGAGATATTGCCAATGCTGGACCTAGACAAACAGCATATTTCCCTGGAGCTGCACAAAGCAATTTCTTGCCCGTAGTGCCTGGGTCTGGCGCCTGTACACACCAAAAAGTGTGAGTACCTTTTCTATCTTCTGTCTCTTTCGACACCATCCCCCCCCCCTCCCCCCCGCCCTTTCTCTCTCTTACATCCTCATTCACATACTGTACACACACAGACCGAAATTCAGACCCACACTTGGACCCCCCCCCCCCCTCCCCCCTCAGTCAAAAGCGAGGAGAGAACTGGACACCTCTCTGTATACTCTCACATCCCAATTACCCAGCAGCCCCTCCAGAACCGTTCCCGGCATTCCCCTCCGCCTTCCCGCGTGGCGTCATTAAAGCCAAACAAACCGCCTGAATGTTTCATGTCTGCTTTTTGCAGGAGCTCCTTCTTTTGGCTCTCTGGCGTTCCCTTCGCCTTTTCTTCCAAACACATGCACCTCCCTCGATCTGCCTTCCCTCGCTCTGTCTCCCCCCCCAGTTGATCTATTTGGATCATGTACTCCCAGTCTTTCCCTCTCTCACCTTGACATTCATACAGTAATTTATTTCATTCATCTCTCTCGCTCGCTCTCTCTCGCTCTCTCTCTCTCTATCTATCTAGTCCTGCGGCTAGTGAATGTACCTGACAATGTTTATAAAGAAGGTTAACTTGTTAAAGCTAACCTTACAGAAAACAGTGTTTTCCTGTATACTGTATTGTAGTAATGTACAATACAGTTTACTATACTGTGCGCCTTACTCGATTTCATCTCCCCCTCCCCAGGGTCGTTTTATGGGCTTGTCACCGACTCCCTGGGAGATTTACACAGGCATTTTGAGCCTAAGGGATGCTGCACGGTTGCAAACTGTTTTCTATTTGTTGCAGAATTCCGTTTTAGTGCCTCACTTTGACAGGACACATGAACACAATAAGTCAAACCCATCTGTGCCACCCAGAGACAAGCTCGGTTTTCATTGCCGAAATTAAGGATGAACACGTTTCAATTGACAGATTCAAACACGTTGAACACACATGAAAGTCATGCTGCAGAGCAATCAGAGTCATTCAAAATGTGTCGTGATTCAGAAGACACTTTCATTCAAAGCAACTAGAAGGGTTTTGACTAGGTAACCTCTTGATATGCAGTCAAATGCTCTAACCACTGAGCTAAACCTAACGTATCCTCCATAATATTTCCCACATGCAAAGCAAGGTATGGAACAAGTCACATATGGACTAACTTCATTTCATAGATATAGCAAGCATGAACAGTAAGCAGAATTGCGTGTATACATTAAATAAAGGAAGTACGCACCTAAATATTTTATTCAGGCATGTATTTCACATTGTAGCTCTGTAGTGTGTAGGTGATTCAAACATTGCAGATCCAGCATGATGATTCAGATTCTCAGATAAAAAAAAAAATGGGGACGCAACATTGAACTGTGTCTAATAACCGGACAGAACGGGTTTCCCCTGGTCTGTGGCTAAGGACGTGGTCTTACCTGAATCCAGGGCCACCTGTCGTTCTCGGCAGCGGTCCAGGCATTGACCAGACCCTTCTTGTTGAGCCGGGAAAAGTAGGGATACCACTTCTGCAGGCCAAACAGAGCACGGTGAGTGGAGGAGGCGGTGATCTGCTGGTTGGAGATGATCCCTCCCTCCATTCCGAGTGGGCCCGAACACTCTGAAGAGAGAGGGGTTGAGAGAGATAGAGAAAGATAGCGAGAGAAATCGAGAGAGTGAGAGAGAGAGGACGTGACAGAGAGAGAGAGAGAGAGAGAGACAGATGAGAGGGGGGAAGAAGGGGGAGGGCAAGAGAGAGTGAGAACAGAGAGTGAGACGTGAGTGGCTTTCTGATCAATGATGAATCACAACATATCAACAGGAAAAAAAAGCCTTCAGCTAGACACGGAAAGGTACCGAACGGGCAGCATTCTTTCTTGATGGGAGTGATTTCATGTTCGTCATCATCTACCATGCCGGTCTCAACCGTTCCACCCTCACAGAAACTGTCCTCATGTGCTTGGGTTTCTGGGATTCGATCGCTGGTTGTGTCTCCCTCCGAGACATCGGGAAGGGTCTCGCTTGTGGACGCCGTGTCTTGGCCCTCACAGAAGGAAACGCTGTTTCTGCTGCCTACGTCGACAGACGCCCTGTCCTTGGCGTCGCCGAGAGAGAGGTCACCTCGACTCGTGTCCGTTGAACCCTTCTCGTTACCCTCACTCGACTTCAGGACGTCCTCAATGCGTCCACCTTGCCAAATCAGCCCACGTTCAACACAGGTCTCAGTCAGGGGGCTCTTCTGGGGGGGCTTCACCCTGCCTGGGTTCAGGGGGCCTGGGGGCCTTTTTTCCAGGTCCTCCACCAGGAAGAGGGCCCTGATACTGGCTCCCAGGGAACTGTGACTGTTTTGTCTCGACAGCATTATCACCATAGTCAACACTCTGCAGTCGCTTTAAATACCATCTAACCCAGAGCGTTAAAGTGGTGAGGCATGACAGAGAAATGCGGCTAATGACATAACTCAAAGTGTTGGAATCCTTCAGATTAACCGAACAGCTGTTAACTTTGTGTCCCTTTCTTAATTGTTTGGCTTCCAAGAAATGCTGCGAAACATCTTCAGGGGGAACAGGGGCTCCTACAGAGATGAATACATGGAGCAGAATCTCTTCCAAGGAATTTTTCAAAAACAAAGGTTTCTTGTTGTGAACTTGAGGATGTTTCCCTGCTATAGTGTTGTTTGTGCACTTCTTCAATGGTGAAGCTCATTAGCTGAACAAAGTTACCTAGCTGGGCCCATGACAGAACGCCTTTAGAAAGTCCGGGAAAATGAACTGACGGTGATTAATTACTGTAGAAATCAAAGATGAGTCTATAGGTACATACTGTATGTACCTATAGACTCATCTTTGATTTGGTTGACTATAAAATGCCATGTTTTTCTGTAAGATACTGAATGTCCCTGTGTGCCTTCACGTAAACCTGGGATTTTCAAGAGAAAACATACACAGCACTCATCCACACTTTAACAAGAACATGGAATGACACACGACTGGCAGGTGTTTCAGAAGCACTCCACCAGTGGAGAATGGTAATTTCGATTGCCTGCCAATGTGAAACAACATCTGGCTCGCTCTCAGAGCACACACACATCGTTTTGTTAGATTCCCTCTCAGGCTGGATTCAATTAGAGCGATATGCGATATGCATGAGGACTGAGTGATTTAACCATGGAACCAAAGTAACCTGTGGCAGCACTTTGATGGGGGTGATTAAAAGCAATATGGCTATGGAGGAACATTACTGTTCATCTACTGAATCCATCACTGAACATTCTCTTATACCTACAGACAACTGGACCGCACAACCTGTTTACTCGAGAAACAGGAAAGGACATTCATATTCCGCAATTTCACTATGAATCTCAAACTTTGCAAGACAGGGAACAGGAACTGACCAGTCACATTTAGTCATTTAGCAGACGCTCTTATCCAGAGCGACTTACAGTAAGTACAGGGACATCCCCCCCGAGGCAAGTAGGGTGAAGTGCCTTGCCCAAGGACACGTCTTTTGGCACAGCCGGGAATCGTACCGGTAACCTTCAGATTACGAGTCCGACTCCCTAACCGCTCAGCCACCTGACTCGTTCAACAGTAAATAAACATCCGGTTCATGCCAACATTGTTGCATGCCAGGTGAAGGGGCATTAGAGTGTGTCTAAGGCTCGCCACAGCAACATTCCTATCCCCCTGCTGTTGGTGCATCCTACACGACTCTGGGTTTAATGCAGTTAGAGTGTTTTGCTCAGTGGTGCATTAACAGGTTGCTATGACACTGCAGGGCGGAGTGCCTTTTAGGTCTGCTTCAATAGCATCCTCACAGCTAGGCAAGTCTGGTAAATATTAGGGGAGTGCTTCCACGCTGTGCAACAACACTGTGGGAGCAGTCATTGTGTGCACGCACACACATGCACTCTCTCTCCTGCTCTTCTTCTCTCTTCTCTCTTCTCTCTCTCTCTCTCTCTCTCTCTCTCTCTCTCTCTCTCTCTCTCTCTCTCTCTCTCTCTCTCTCTCTCTCTCTTTCTCTCTCTCTCTCTCTCTCTCTCTCTCTCTCTCTCTCTCTCTCTCTCTCTCTCTCTCTCTCTCTCTCTCTCTCTCACTCTCACTCTCTCTTTCTCTCTTTCTCTCTCTCTTTCAAGCTCTACCTTTATCAAAACGTTAGACAATCTCTAGACTAAAGCATCTCGTTCATCGACGGCTGGCGTGTGTTCTCAGACGTGTTGTGGAGGCTTCCAACGTAACGGGAGGACTTCCTTTGGTGCAATTACAATTAAAGTACATACTTTTGCAATTTTAAAACAGCTTTCCTGACTGAGCTTGACAAGCGCAGTGTGAGTCAAATCAAGTTGCTGCTTTACAGTATGTACCGACAACATGCCCCAACACACAAAGCACCATGATTGCTGTCTTTTGGCTCTAATGACAGTGTTGGGAAATCTTGTTTTATCGTGGTCATTTTCTTTCTTATTTTTTCCACAGGATCTTTACCTTATAAACAGTACTTAGACTTTCTAACTCAAGATATATTTTGAGGTCTATCCTTTAAAGAGGCTAATGGAAGACTGTCATACACTAAGGACACAAAAGGGCGCAATGACGTTCTCACAGTTAGTCAACTATGTTGCTCGGCTGCTAATATGTAATTCACTAATAATAACCAAAAGCAGATATTTCCACGTCTTGCAAATTCCCAGTATTAACTCCATATGGAATACAACATCTGAAACAACAGCTGTTGTGCATGATTTATATTTTAGAATTCTCAAACGGTATAAAAAAGCAATCACTGTGGACACTCCGAGGCCACATTTCTACACGGTTTTCAGATGCTTGGTCTGGAATGTTGTTCAAATTTCGGTCATTTTGGAAGACAGGTTCAAATGCATCCACCCTATTTCAGCCGGAGGCGTTGTGTTCCCTTGCCAAAAGGAAGCGTCAGGAAGAGCTGGCCTGCAGGAATTGCCTGCAGCTATGGTCATCAATAGTCGGAAATGCAACCTTCACTCTCTTAGCGAGACTCCCCTGGAGAATTTGCACAAACTGCTACCCAAGTTAGCCAGGACAGCAAAGAGATCACCTCCACCTCATGGGAACCCTTAAAGACAGAGACACAAGGAGAGACAGAGAAAGTGACCATAGAAAAATATGACAGACTAAGTCAAGTCCTAGAGCGAGGGTCCTGAGAGGGTGGAGAGTGACATGAGACCTGAGAGTGGACAATGTACGCTAGTGGGTTTGTCTGAGTGTATACAGTGGCCAACAGTTCTTCATGGAGTCACATGGTCACCTTGTTTACGAAATGAATATTTTAAAGATGTGATTTTCTTTTCTTTAAGTGTACACTCAGCCGTGTAGGGTCAATAATGGCAAAGAAAAGCCATTTCACAATGCCTTTGTTTTCTATACAAACTTTTCTGGAACATGCGATCAGTTAATCTGATCACATGTTTTTTGGTGGGAGGGTTTTCAGTCAGAAAATCGCTCTGTGGAGGCAACCCATCTTATCAGAGATTAGTGTTAAAGTGATGGCTAAGAAATTCCAATACACCATTGTGTTGAGATATAATCCTAGTTCCATTTGCAGGTTGACAATCTGGGGGTAAATCCCACCCTGCCACCTTCCAAAGCCATGAATACTAATGTTTATCATAGGCTGACACCCCTACACGCCAGGCACCATCGTGTTATATGGCTGCAGGGTATAGAACACAATTCTGGTTTCGTTCATCCTTTCATCCCTCAATCAAACGACAAAATCAAAGAAAAACACATCACAGGATAAACTTATGGCACCTTTATTCAGGACGAGTTTCCAGAGGGATTTTCTTTCTTTATTTATTGTACTGTGTTTGTGATTCAGAGTTCAATAACATCAGAACATGATATCTCTTTGTTTCATTTTTTTTTTTCTGTCCATTGCCACTTCTTTTATTCACTATTTTAATCCTTTCTACAAAAGAATCTATCTTCTAAGGAATATTTCTTTCATAGTTTTTATTTTTTCTGACACATCCTGTTCTTATTTCACCTTCAATGTATGACTCAAAGTAGGTTTGCTTGAATTCCACTCGTAATAATTCACAGCTATTGTGATCACTGCATAGTTGTAGCAATTACATGTAAAGGCCCTTGCACACTGAGTCCGAAGTTTTCTGTTATATATTATATTATATATATATATATATATATATTTATATATTTCTGTAATATTCGGTGGCTCTGAATTGTCAAAAGAACTCTCAAAATGTTGGCTATGGATGCGAAAAACGCAGAAAATCGGACCAGGTCCGAACTTTTTTTTGACAGACAAAGGTTTCGGAGGCAGTGTGTAGGCTCGATTGACATAACGTTCAATTGTAGCACATTTGTAATAAAGTAAGAGCTGGTTAGTAGGTTTTTAACCATTTGCAAACCATTCCATGCAGGGACGTTCTGTTTTAATATAATGACTTAATGACCATTAAGTCCATATCCAAGACGTGTATGAATTCTAAACAGGTGTATTTGATGGTCGGTGTCGAAGATAAAAATGAAAAACCTTCCTCAGTGTTGCTGCTGATGCTGGCAGCCAAAGTGTGTTTTTTTTTACACAATCACAACACAGTAGTTATTGTGTTAGCGTAGGAAAACCGCCCCCTGGCCAAGCAACAGCAGTCCTAAAGATGCAGTAATGAAGCGACCACTCACCTGGTGGACAAGAGAGGCCACCGTTAACGAGCTGTCGGAGGCCCTTCCGTCACGCCAGCTGTGCCTGGCCGCCCCTGGGCCTCACCCTGATGCCCCCTGTGCATATCCCCCCCCCCCCCCCCACCGCCTCGCCCCATCTCCTCCTCCAGCCTCCCACTTCAGCCTGCCCCGCCGACAGCACGCATCACTAGTGCCACCACGGCCTATGCGTGACAGCTGAATCCATCTACAATAAGCCCTACCTGCAGCCTGAACAAATGAGAGCCGCGCTGAAATTAGCGCCGCCACGCCAATACTGATGAGTCCACAGATGAGACTGGAGGGGAGAATACGTAGGTACCCTCATCAATATCATATGTGGGAGGAGGTGAGCCGGCCAAGAGAAGAAACACACTAACATCTGTACAGGTTGAATTCATGTGAATGAATGAATGTATGTATGTATACAATGAAAATATGTATATTTCAGTATAACTCAACTACTTGGGTAGTGTAACAATAGTGTAGGCTGAAAGACAATGTGTTTGGACTGGCATTTGCTTGGTGAAACTGCGCCTGGGGTTAAACTGTGAAACTGGTGATTTCTGAGGGGTACTGGTACAGAGAGGAAACAGACTGTCCCCATAAACAGCTTAATGAGAGAACAATGTCTGACAGACTCACACGTCGAGTAAAAAACTTGGCACTCTAGATTGTGGTCGAAGCACTTAGGAGATGGATCCCATTGTTCAGAGGTGGTGATTAAGAGGAAGTAAGTGTGTTCCTTACTCGAAGAGGAACACTGAATACCTTCACATTTGAAGTGATGTGAAGTTGTGCAACACAACTCACAAAAAAAAAAACGTATACCACATGACGCTGTCTAGACTCCAAGTGTTTCTTTCGGCCAAGTCGTCGAACCAGATAGAACAGCTATTTGGCTGTTATGTCAATCAGCTATTCAATTCCAAAAAAAAAATCTTTTATCTTTTCTTACAGCTTGATATGCATGAAGCACAATAAAAATGGCTTTGGCACAGACAATAGCAAAGTAAACATCCAGCCAAAGCCGATTTTATAAAAATAACAGAAGAGATCATACAATCTTCCATTTGGTCCTTCACAAATGTGTGAACATAATGGGCATTGTGGAAGTGTGCATACTGCATTTATTGCAATTAAGTCATATTGATGCATGTAATTGTAAAGCATATTGTTGACATTTTGGTAAATTGAAAGACACCCCTTGCATCTCATCTTGGACTTAAAGAGGGCTTGTAAATCAGCAATTTACAACTTTTAGTTTAGTTAAAAATGTTCAGCTTCAGCAGAGAAGAGCTGATCAGAAGTTGGGGAAATGTCAATCACACAATCAAATTGTGTGATTCCCTTTCTGTCCTATTGCATACATTTGCGTCATTACTCAAACTAATGAGCTTGCAGTACACATGAAATACAGTATCAATATCAATACCTCACTTGCACATGTTAGGATACCCTGACTGTTTCCATGCTCACTGACAGATCATCTAGAATTCTGATGTTTGACATGATAGCATAATGCACAACTTGAATATCAAATTAAAACCTCTTTGTTTTACTGGCAGAGCAGTGGCTGTAGCAACCTCTTGTTTTCTCCATTGTACTATACGGAATCTGTGGTTACAAAATATGCTCCAAGGCATGATGTGTTGTAGAATATTCAGTTCAGGTCTCAGAGGACTACTTAAAACTAGAACATGCAGCTGTAAGTATAACAGACATTTTGTAAGGATCTCAACCTCAGCCACTAAATATCTGATGGGAGTAGACCAAGTGTTCGGTGCAATTTAGAACGTGAATATGACAAAAGCGGTTTATACCCACTAAACTAACAGCCGCCAAACCGGCCGGATATCCCAGTACCACCGTGCATATATTAGATATGATAATTGGACTTTAACATGCGTGATTGATTTTTGGGTAACTATTTAATTGCGTGATCGTTACGTCATTCACTGTCTACAGTCAAGGTGGAGCCTTTGTAAATTATATTTTGTAAGTAATACAAATGCTTTCCAATGTCCACACATCAATGAGATATGATCTAACTATAGAAAGATGGACAGAGATATGACAAGAAATGGAGACATTCTAATTTAAAAAAACAAAACAAACATTCTTGCCCTCTTTGCCAGGCCTGAGGCAACCTCTTCATACATGGTTAGACACGTAGTAAATATAAACCATGGGACCATAGTCACACGATGAAGTCTGGAAAAAGAAAGAGTACAAAAATAACAAAGGACTTACTGTATTGGCAGTTCCTTCCCATGTACTCCCCAGGACATTCACAGGAGTAGTTGGCAACCCGATCAGTGCAGATGCCTCCATTCTTACACGGGTCTCTTTCACATTCATTAACATCTGTCAAGGAAGAGCCAGGGAAACAGAAAAGAGGCACATTCACTTCTTTGAAGCAGTTATGTTGGCAATTTGCTGGACCTCATTCTCATTTGCATTCATTGGTAGCGAGTATTTATTGAATTTGCACCGTTTTTTACTTGATTCTGCCTTCCCCAAGACACTTTCACTAAGGCAGAAGGGCCTGGTTTTGGAAACTAATAAATCAAATGGTTCCTTGGGATTCAACGTTGTTGTTGTACACCAATACCAAACTTTAGTTAGTTTGGTATTTTGTTCAACTACAACTGCAACATGTTCTGTGTAGAGTCTGACTAACTACATTGGCAACAATGTTTCATATTGGAGGCATTAAACTGTCTGGCAAATGTCATTAAACTATTTGAATTGAAAAGTTATTTTATGAACATGAATAATTATGTTTATTGTTGTAAGTAATATCGGTGGTTTTCCATTGTTGGTTATGGACCTGATATTGGATAGTTCTTGTTTTTCTGGGCTATGGTTGATTTAAATAGAAGAGATCCCGTGAAAAATGTTAAGAGATCATGTGTCTTATGAAGTTTTTATTTGACTTGATTATGTCTTAACTTGGACAAGAGTCATGAGTGTAATGGGGTACAAACTCATAAGCAATGGAGTCATTTCCCTGCAGGAAAGTGAGCACTGAGACACTTAATCCTTCTTATAAACATGCCCCTGGTCTTCAGTGACACAGTAAGGTCATGGTTCCAATTTTTGACATCATGCATTTGAAACAAGATTCGAAAGTTCTGAAGCTTATGCAAAAAGTATTAAAGTAAGCCTGTTATGTGCTTTATCTCTCAAAGATTTGATCTTAATTATCTAAGTATAGAATTCATCCACATGAGCGGTTTAATTTGATCTGAGAATAAATTAAGCTTTTCAGCTACCCATATGAAAAAGTAAAAAAAAAAAACTATAATTTTTGTGTTAGATCTCACTTGAAATAGTCAAAAAAGACAGTCTTCAATAGACAATGGACACTTGCGTTTGTATGTTTAATGGAAACTTGTCCATGTCAGGTCTTCATCTTTTTCCACGCAGATAATGAACCTCAATGCCTTTTGGCAGTTTAAGCGTTTGCAATCAGCATGTGTGTTACATACTTTGATTCAGGGTTCCGAATGCCGTGAATTGTCTGGAGATGATGAGCCTATGAACGGACGTTGTATATCAGTGCAGTAAAACCCTCATCTCAACGAAGAGCATGAGTAGATAGACTGCATGCCACAGGCTTTGTACCATGACACCAGCTGCACAGAGCGCCTCTGCTTTGGGTTTGAAGATAGAGAGATTATTCCTGCTGTGCTCTCTCACCCTGTCACAGTGGCCATGACTTGCACACGGTCCAAACCAAAACATACCCTCCACCGCAACACACCAACCCCTGGTGGTGGTGTGTGTGTGTGTGTGTGTGTGTGTGTGTGTGTGGGGGGGGGTGCATTCAAAGAAAACGCCACATATGAACGCCATCAGACAGCCTCTAAACCACATGCTTGCCAGATGAGAAGGCTGATTTTCCAAAGTACATCCTAAGGACACCCTCAGGATCTCACAATAGGTGACGGGATGCAAATGTTCTGTCTCACACATACAATCATGATGTCAACTGAATGCCTTGTTTACGGCCTATTGTAAAGCTGTAGGGCAGCTGTGACGGACCTCACAAGCCTTCCTACAGATGCCAGTTGAGGGTGAGGCTTAGCTGTCACGTAATGTACAGACTGTGACAACGTTTTCTTCTTATCGAAACCATAACAATAACTATTCATATCTTATGAATAGTCACACATATTCGACATCCAACTCCGAAGTCTACCCTGGTTCAGTAGAGCGCACATCTTGTTTATCACAGTTTCCTGTACGTCTATGGGGGGACCTTGGCTGGGACCGAGTTTCGGGGCTTCGTGGTAGTGCCATAGGACAATCAGAGGTAATTATTTTTCCATGCAAAGGGCAGGATGACTGCAATGAGAGCACTCGGTTTGAGGACGTCTTCCCCACTGACAAACACATGAATAGTGCAGAAATGAACAAACAAGCACTTGTCAGAGGGACGCCATCTTGATAGCGGGAGGTTGTTGCAATCATGGGGGGATTATGCTTTAATTAATTCCAGCTAGAGGGGCTTAACGATCTCGTTAAGAACTATTAACGTGACAAAGTCAAACTAGACTATACATTATTGACAACAACAATGGGCAATCACAAGTAATCTGTCCAATTTTTTATTTTTTTTATTGCTCTTAATGGCCCTCTTAACTTAAATTAATACTTCAGTCTTCAAGTAGATAGTGTCTGTGATTTACGTGGGTCTGCGTTTTATAAGTGGGTGAAAAACAGTTCGATGATAATCAAGCTGCAAAATAATTAATCTGGGAAATCTGCACGTTCAAAGCCTAATTCACTACATTTCCCCGACCATGCTTTAACAACCAGCAGGCTTCCTCTGACTCTCTAATCGTGTCCTTTCCCCTACGTTGACTCCAAGCACCTGAGTAACCGAAAACTCTTTGTCAAACTCAGGACCAACCAATTTCTAAATGTTAAGCCAATCGAATTGCCCAATGCGGTCCACACCACATGGAGACAGTCAGCCAGCCTCCTGATTCCTTCCTTTGTGATCCGCCCGCTGCCCCTGGAAGCTCTGCAGTGGAACAGTGAAACGTTGAAGTAGCGTGTCTCTCCTCGACCAGGTGAGAATGACCGGATTACCTCGGAGAAGGACGCTAATCCGACCCAGCAAGAGAAACAGAGGGAAAATGGGATAGTCCACAGGGTCTGGTAAATAACCCGTTCCATCTGGGATGGGTCCAAGAACCCTCTTTGCATTTAATTTCATCATTATCGTTTAATAATCATGTTACCCACTGCACACTTTCAAAGGGTTTGCTGCTAAGATATTTGATGAGCATGATTATGTTATAGCTTGGCAATCATCGTTGCCAAGGTTTGAATTGTTGGTTTGAATAGTTTTTTTTGGTTATCCTCTATTCAGAAACACTACAAAGAATGGCTGTCTAACGTGTGAACACAGAGACACATAGAATCACAATATAACCACATGCTGTCAAAAACTTGTTTTAGTTTACAGAACATGCATTTTTCCCACAAGCCCAAGTGATAAAAGCTGACAGTGTGAAAGAGAGAGAGAGATTGAATGTATGTGTGTGAGAGAGAGAGAGAGAGAGAGAGAGAGAGAGAGAGAGAGAGAGAGAGAGAGAGAGAGAGAGAGAGAGAGAGAGAGAGAGAGAGAGAGAGAGAGAGAGAGAGAGAGAGAGAGAGAGAGAGAGAGAGAGAGAGAGAGGATATGAGGTGCTCCCGAGATGGTCGTCTGGTAAGGGCGTATGAGGAGTTCTTGTCATGGTGAGACAGCCGAGGCCTAATCTGATTTGGTGTTCTGAGCACATCAGCCTGTTTTCACGCTGTCAACAGCAAGAAAGGAGGGGCGAGGACGGCGGACAGGGAGGGAGTGTACGTGTCACAGGGTTCGGCCTTGCGCTTTCCATATTTCCTTTCCCCGATGCAGCACATCTCGCTCCAAAAAACTTCCGGAACGGGCCACTCCGGCCTGCAGACTTTCCCCCGAGGCCTCCGCAACACCACGTTCCTCAGACGCAAAGTAAAGTCTTTTTAACCGTATCTGTAGGCACGTTCCGTTGGAGAACACAATTGAATTAATGCCACGGGGTACCTTCCTGACAGCCTTTAATAAGCATAACACCCCTTCCTGACTCCCCCCTCCCTCACCCCCCTCCCCCCCCCCCCCCCCAACAACACCTCCTTCTATAGTTGGATCCGGGGCCGCGGCTCTGACTGCTCCTGTCGGATGACTCGCTCCGCGCCTCCGCCCCCTCTTGCTCTCTACAAAGTGCGTCTCAGTAGGGCGATAATGAGAGCGATGAATAGCTCTCTGTGGCAGGCAGGGAGGCTGGCGGGGAACAGCAAATTGGCCGCAGTGTGTCCAGGGACCCGGACCAGGCCTGCAGTGAGGGGGGAGGGGTCAGAGTGGTCCTCTCTACAGAGACTACAACTGCTCCTAACTCCTGCTACTGTACACTCCTGCTAGTGTACACTCCTGATACTACTGTACACTCCTGATACTACTGTACACTCCTGCTAGTGTACACTCCTGCTACTGTACACTCCTGCTAGTGTACACTCCTGATACTACTGTACACTCCTGATACTACTGTACACTCCTGCTAGTGTACACTCCTGCTACTGTACACTCCTGCTATTGTACACTCCTGATACTATTCACTACTGATACTGTACACTCATGTTACTGTACACTGTTACTTTACAGTAACAGTAACATCAGATAAGCTGTAGCAGCTCCCAACGTAACATGTAAAGTTATGGAGACGCAGTGCTTAAAGGTAGGCTTCTGTAGAGGAGCAATCTGTTTGAGCACTTTTATAATATTCAGGTATCCCTGAGGATATGGGGAAAACCATGGCGTATGCATATTCAACAGAGTGTAGGAAAAACAATAAGGAGTGACCCTTATTAAAATAAATCGCTGCTAATAGCTTGGTGGTCCTGTCACATTTGTAAACTTAATTAACAGAATGAATGTTAATCGCCCCACTGTTCTGCCCACATATCACCACCAGTGCCTTCGATAAATCATCATCATCTAGAACAGTCCAAAAGGAACATTCGGTTTTAAGGAGGGGACAGCCTCCTTATTTTTCCACAGAGAGCATGAGCATGTGGGGTGACCCTGACCTTTCCATCGTGTAACAAGTGGGGTTTGACCCACACAGGACTTTGCCCTGCTGGCTGGAGATTGACAGGAGAAGAGTAGGCAGAACGCTGTTCTGCCCCTGTCACTCAGCCGACCTTTGACCCCACATCACCCAGGGCCACTTCCTCTCTTCCTTGGTAGTAATCATTGTTCCAATGGGGGGTGGTGGGGGGGGGGGGGTGGAGGTGGGTCTTCCCAAGGACACGGACAGAGCCCTGTGATTCATAGTGCTGCCTCAGGCTTGTTTTGGATTTGAAGTTGAAATATCCTATACCTAGATGACAGAGACAAATCCATCACAAAACAGATATATTGTTTTTAATGTAAAAATGTATATTTAATGTAAAAATGTATATATACTATGTATAGCTGCATCAAAACAGCCTAAGTGTTGATATCACATACTTGTGATTTATACTGGATATATATTACACTTTTTTTTTACTTAGTGCTTTGGTTTGAGGGAAGATTGCTGTCATTGGCAACTGTAAATAACAGTTGTGAATATATTGGTGTCCTTACTGAGGAAGCTTACTATGGGTGTTGGCTGGTTTCTTGAGTCCCTGCTGGAGTGACTGTTATGGTGGTTTCCCATGCCTCTAATCTTATTTGTAAAGCTTTGACTACCCATCTATTGCGTGTTAATAGAAGGGTCTCCCTTCACATGCCTATGTAATATACTACAGTAACTACATGTAATATATACTGTTTTAATGACAATGACACTTGGTGGCTTACGTCACATGAGATTTGGGGCTGATGGGAGTACAGACAGGGGATGACTGATATAGACCTTTCAGCGTCTTCTGCAGTCGCATCGTCTCCACAGCTTCCAAACACCTCCTTTATTTGTTTCCTTTGTGAGTGATTTTTCGCTCGTCCTCTGCCATTTTCATGTTACACAGCAGTTGTTCAAAAGGAGGCACAGATGAAAGCGAATTCCTCCCCTCATCTCTCAGGGAAAGATAGGATACCTCAGTGAGTTGACAGTGAGGGCTTATTATCAGTAACCTCCATACAAGAAAACTCAATCAAATTCATACAATGTGCTCAGCCCCCGCCAACTCCTCCCACCTTGCCCATGTCTTTCTTTTTCTCCATCTCTCTATCGCGCAGAAACTCTGTCTCTCTCGACACATGCACACACACACACACACCCACACAGACAACACACAGACATGAATTTCCCGCAATGCATCGCATCTTTTCACCTCAATTTAATTGCTCGGCTCGTCAGTGGCTCCCCTATTGACAGCGCGAATGGCAGGTCTGGAGACGGGGTCTGCGTTCATTCAAATGAGACGGCGTCGCCTCAAAGAGGCTACTTTGTTCTCCGGGAGAAACTCTCAGGTCTGAGTGCTGATGGCTGGTAGGTGAAACTTGTCCAGTACATGTGTCCCAACCGACACAAGGCCGGGCCATAGCTCCTGTCACCCAGGACCATCACAGGGAAGATAGAGCTGCTGTCTCCTCTGACTGCTGTCAATCTGAATCTGTCAGCCTCTGACTGACCAAGGTCCCGAGGCTTGAAATATTCGACGGCATTCGCGTGGACTTCGGCATCGGGGCTTGATGTAGTTGCACCGGCGAGGGAGTGGCGCCTCATCTGTGCGCTGTCTCTGCACCAAGTCCTTGAAACGCCTTCCGGGCTCTCATTCATCCTGGCTTTGGTCATTCTCAGTCACAACGGCTCCTTCTACATCCAGCAAGCCTGTCTGTTTACTCTGAATGATCTCCTACAGAGAAACAGCTTAGGCCACATCTCGTAGCCGGCTTACATTGTTCTCCTTTGGCACTCATTGTGCCGGGCGTGTGTACGATTCAAGCGGGGGGGGGGGGGACATGGCATGCATTTAGAAGTGAATGAGGGATTAAAAAGAGCGTATTCCAAAGGACACACCTTTTTGAAGTGGGATTAGGACACGGAGGAGCTATTCAGAGGCGGCCCGTGCAAGGGCGAGTCAAAGGAATCTCTCGAAATGTTGGACGCGCGGTTACAGTCGTGCATTAAAGGGGAAGTAGCGCGTACGAGAGGCAAGGAACGGTGGGCCGCGCCCGTGATTTGGGGAATGTAAAGGGCCCTTGACTCAGGGAGAAAAGGATTGCCGAGGAGAAAGCCAAGAGAGTATCGCATTGGGTTCCTGGGAAGATCATGGCTGGGACCAGTGAGAGGAATACTGATGCGCCTCAGAACAAATGAACGTGATCTGGCTTCTACGAACCTAACTTCATGGAGGTATACTGCCAGATAAGCTTTCTTCAAAGAAGGCCACCGCTGGGGAGAAACCTTTTGTAGTTGGGAGGAGAGAGGTTGTGAGGTTAAGAACATGGAGTATACCTGGGGAATACTGCAGGTAGACCACTGATTTGAAAGGGTGAAATAAAATGTAAAAGGAGCCTCTTCGATTAGAGTTAAAAAAAGAAATTTTCTCTGAAAGATTTGGAAACTATTCTGATTATAATGCAACGAATAGACCATGTTTATGCTGACTTTAATAACAGTGGTCCTGTGATACAGAAGCTCTGGGGAACCCATTCCAAGCTAATTTAATTAGTCATCTCTGGCCTGAGCCCTTCTCTGAGCTATTTCTTTCAGGGTCTAATGAACACATGGAGATATTCAACTGATGGTATAGAAATATAAAAACAAACACAACAAACAGTGCCTCGTTGGTGGCTTGAACTGGTTACACTCATTTTCATAGGTTTCAGTTGCAATTCGCATCCATTATGACTCCACAAAAACATGGACAATACTTTCAAGCATATTATTTGCTATACCTGCACCGAATATACTCAGTTTATATTGCTCAACCATTATAATAATTCATAAGTGAATGATACTTCCTACTAATAATACTTGTAAAGCGCTAGGAGTGAATATCTATCAACATATTTCTGTTCTATCTGGGCTACCATGGGTCAGGCTGGTGAGCCTGGTGTTGTGTTTTGGCAGTGGGCACCAGCTCAGCGCCCCAGGGTAGGTGCTGCTTTGACTGTCACCTGGGATTTAGGAAAGCATCTCTGTTTGTGCCTGTTGGCGGTGGGCCAACAGGCCTCTCAGCCATGCGGGCCGGCTGGAGGGGACAGCAGAGCCCAGAGTCACAGAGGCCATGTACCAGAATGGGACTCGATGACAGTTGGTTCCAGGCAACTCTGGTCGGAAGGGCATTTACAGTTCTCCAGGACTATCACTAAAAGAAATAGGTCCAATGTGTACTTTTCAACCAACTCTCTGATCGGTGTTAAGATAGCTTTCTCTTGTTCTTCTTCCTCCCCCTCCTCTCTTTCACTCTCTTCTATCTCTCTCTAGATTTTCCATAGTCTTTGTTTCTCTCATACCCAATTCATTTCAGTTTCTAACAACAAATAATTGTCTTGAATGTGAAGATTAAACTATCTTGCCAAAGCCCACAGTGAAGGGACAGCACATGACAGAGACCAAACTAGCAATCACAGATCTATCACCCATACATTTAATTTATCACGCTAACAAACTCTCATGCCTCCTCTCTCTTTAAAAAATATCTATCTTCTTCTCTCTCTCTCTCTCTCTCTCTCTCTCTCTCTCTCTCTCTCTCTCTCTCTCTCTCTCTCTCTCTCTCTCTCTCTCTCTCTCTCTCTCTCTCTCCCCCCCCCTCCTCTCTCTCTCTCTCTCTCTCTCTCTCTCTCTCTCTCTCTCTCTCTCTCTCGATTGTTCTCTTTCCCTCATTTATCTCTCTCTTTCATCTTTCTCTCTTCATCTAACTCTCTCTGTCACCTGGAATGGACAGAGCTGTGAGAGTGACAGCTAGGCTCAGTGTCTCCTGAGCACTGCGTCTCAAGGCCCGTCGGGTTACTCCTTGGACAGCCCCACCCAGAGATGGAAAATTCACTTCTAATCTGGGAGGCAGAGGGCCTCCACCTGACAGACTGAACAAGACATCTAGATCTGAGACAGGACAAGATGCCCTCCTTAGCACCTAGATTCCGGATTGTTTCCCCCGGCTTCTTAGCCAAGATACCTTCTGACAAAACAGAGAAGGGGCCTTCCACTCCTGGGCCGAATAAATAGCTTGAAGGAAACCAGTAGTATATTGACATCAAACGAGCACATGCTCATCTCTCGCCTAAGATCCGTCCATCACACACGGATGCGGCAAACCATCACAAAAGAACACAAGAGCACACACAAACACACTTACGTATATGATGTACTGACTGTACTCTACACGCATAAAAGTACACAGTATGCCAAAACAATCATTCTAAAACCCACTTATGTAATTTGATGATGAATAATTGAACGCGTCTTTCACAGTAATAGAAACGGCAGAAAATATAATTTAATTTAGGAATGGAAGTGCACAAACAACCAAGCTCTCCACAAGCCCTATAGCCTGCCGGTGTTGTTGTTTTCGGAGCCCTTTTCAATGGAAATTCCCCTAACCTAATTTTGAATTATTCATAGCCATTGCTTGGGGAGAGTGATTTGGAATTGAAGTCTCGGACCACATACAACCGAACCATATTACACCTTAGCTCCTAGCTCCAGTGCACTACACCCAATCAGAAACGCCTTCATTAACAGACTCACCTCATTATAAAATGTAAAATGTATTGCTGCGATGGATGGCCTCCAACCAAAGGAACGTAATGAAAGAAACCTCCGTATAAATAAACGTCTTTGCTCCGTTATCAAACTTTGAAAAGCAAACACCAAAATGTGCTTCAGCTATTCAGTCGAAGAGGTCGAAACACGTCAGTTGCTTCAGTTTAACAACAAAGGCTCGTCCACAGTGTATATCACAGAGACTTACAGTATACACGTGCTGTATTATATCCATCAGGGACGAATCTGAACCAAAGAATTTTCTGTGGAGAGCCCTCGCTCCATCTCCAGCTCACGACGCACCGTGAACCATGTGTGCTGCATGTAACATCGGGCAGACATTTGACGGAACAAATAGAAAAAGGCCCCCTGGGATCGTGGCTAGCAGGAGGATGTTCGGTGCTTGAGGCAGAGGGGTACAAATGTATAGATATCCAACATGAGACGTGACCCTTTGAACAACCTTCCCAGACCCTTTGTGGAGACGAGGGATGGGGTTGAGACACATGCTGTTTGACGCGTGGACGCCGTGGGTTGTGTTTCGTTACTCCGCGCTGGGGGGGGGGGGGGGGTTGTTTCTCGCTCTGAGGGATGACTGGCCCCTCACACGGACCTTCCCATGTTTCTCAGTGGCTGGAAACAGAGCTCCGTGGCCCCTCGCCGTGTTCAGTGGGTGTCTTGAGGTTTTGCGGGTTGGCTCACGTGACCATGGTAGTTTGGAGATTGGCAAGTGTTTCACTCTAACGTAATGCCACGGGGAGCTGGAAAGGCTTGCTCTTGCCAGCGGCTGTCGTCTACATGGATAAAGCACACAGAGCGTCTGTCGGGTCGACTGAGAACAGCCTCAGCCTGTGATCGTGAGCTTCTCATTCCTCTTTTTGCACATTTTAGCAATGTATTTTTCCTCCGTGTATCCCGCGTGATATTTCCCACCAACACTTGCTCAACGTGAGCTGCACTGCCACAATCATTTATAAAAACAACCATAAGGCACCTAGCTCAACACGGGTGCTTGTTCAATGTCAAACGTGAATGCCCAAAAGGTACAACCACAGCTTTGCTGCCCCCTGTCTCACCAAATGTATTATAAGTAGGCTACCAAAGCCCTACAGCTTTGAAAGGAAGTGATTCATATTGCCTAATGACATCACGAGCTGCCATTCTATTGAAGTAAAAATGATATGCATGCAAATTTACAGTTGTAGTCAGATTTCCATAATTCATGCTAGACTTTTTTTTTTTTTTTTTTAAGAGAGAAAGGTCCTATACCGACCAGGCTATTATTCAGGAAGAGCCGTATTCTCACACCTACAAGAACACACCCAAGGCACTATGACTAACCAAGACTTTCCATTTCATAATTAAAGCAGAGTCTGTACGCACCGCCCACCTGCCGTGTCACATAGCATGGAAATCTGGAAACTGTCAAACTTCGAAAACGCAATACACCCTGGGTATGAGCTCATGGTTAGATGTCTCCACTCCAAGCTATGTTGCATGGATCGCTGGAAAAACTACTGTTGAAAATCAGTGCGGTATTCCCTCCCTCAAGAATACAACTTGAGCATATTGCTAACCAGCAAAGATTTTCCAGTGAGAATAACACTATAAATTGATGTTTTTCAAAAAGAGCGAATGAGAGACAAGTCAAAGGGAGAGAGAGAAAGAGAGTGGGAAAGAGAGGATAGAGTGAGAAACAAACAAGGAGATTGACAGACAGACAGAGAGAAAGAGAGAGAGGGAGAGAGAGAGAGACAGGGAGGGAGAGAAAGAGAGAGAGAGAGAGAGGAAGAGAGAGAGAAGAAGAGAGGGAGAGGGAGAGAAAAGGAGAAACCACAGCCAAGTATCCTCTTGGTGGTCTCGCTGGAAGCGGAAAGAGAGAGAGAGATGAGAGAGAGGCTGGCTCACGAGGGCCCCCTCTGCCATCCCTCCACCTCCATCTCTCTGTACAATGTCACCCCCTGCGAGGCAGAGACAGACACACTTGCTTGTTAGAGAAGGGCAAGTCCTTTTTTTCTCTCGCTTGGATAGGTGGCGCTAACCAGTCTGGGGTGAACTCGTCCGTCAAGGGTAAGTGACGGCAGAGGCAGGGAGGCAGGGTGGCAGGGTTTAGGGATATGGGGGCGGGGGGTGGGGGGGGGGACTCCGGCAGGAGACAGCTCTGTCAGATGGCCCTCTTCACGCATGCAGAGCTAAGGGAGGAGCAACCTTCTGAATTTACAACCTTACGCTCCAGATTATAGGGTGGGGAGGACCACTCAACACTGTTCTTCAAAGCGCACTGACGGGCGCACAAAAAGTGCACACATGGGCCAAGTACGCACGCACGCACGCACACACACACACACACACACAGACACACACACCACCTTTTTTCTTCCCCGCAGTGAATGTGCTGCTGCTGTGTTTTGAAGATCAGCTCCCCCTCTTGAGCAGCCCAGAGAGAGAGCGGTGCAAATGGAGGAGGGCTGGACCACGGCTCGCCCAGAGCCTGTACAGGAGATGGAACACAGTGAGGCAAATATCGGTGGGAATAACACACCAGCGAGCCCCTCCGTACGGGTGGAGAAAGAATCCGTGCCCCAACCAAACCTCACCCCCCAATCCACCAACCCTCTGCCCTCACCTTTAAACACACACAAACACACACACACACACACACAGGAACGGTGAAGTTCATGCTACCTCCACTTACAGACCCAAAAGGAAACAGGAAGGCTAGGGGACTTGAGAACAGACAAACTCTTCCACGGCTCTAACTGAGGCCCCCAGAGGAGATGCCCAAATGTGCTCCATTCTCTGAGTAGATAAAAGAACGCTCTGATGAAGCCCAGGTGTATTGACTTAACGTAATGGCCCCTTACGGCTGGCATTAACACCCAGACAGAACCCTTCCCTGATTATCCTCTGGCTAGGAGCTGAAGAGGCGGCGGGAACTAATAAGCCGCGTCATAACCTGTCAATACGTGATCAAATATGGTGCTGCTCCTTAAAAAAAACCCACGCATCCTGCGTTTAGCCCCGATCAATCCTGCCCCACTGGCGGGTTTCAAAAGGGAGGGCCGCGACTGCTTATTGATCAAAGTAGGATATGGAATCTGTTCAAAGACTTCGGGCCTAGGGATAAAGAGATGGAGTTCAAACACAGCCCTGCAACCCACTCGCAGTAAAAAAAACAACAACAAAAAAACACTAACATTTAACCTTGTTTTTGTTTATATTTCTGTTTGTGATGTCGGCTTCCAACGTTGAGTGGATCCCCGCTATGCCTACCCTGACATATACATGTATCTTCTGCTCTCTGCCCACGAGGTTGTCCTATTTTCAGGAAGAGGGCTGAAGACATCATTAGGCTGTACTTCAAGCAGCTTTGCAGTTTGCTAGCACTCAATATCCAAGCTTTTATCTTGGGCTTCTCAGAAACAGAACATAGATGGACTTGCAAGAGACACAAATGAGAGCAAAGCACATGGCTGTCCATGTTCTAATGAGGGAGTTGCATCATCTACCCCCCCCCCCCCCCCCCCCGTCTCTCCCATACACACACCGCTGTGCTAATGGAATAGGTATTAAACAAAGAGAAGAATGGCAAATGTCATTTTGGGTTGAGGATTCAGGATAATGACAACTGGTTTTGCCATGCAACATTAACCCTCCATCGACAACAGCCGCTGAAGCCAACACTAGGAGCCCCCGAAGACCATGCTTGAAAAATTTGGAACTCACAAAAAACAGACAGATATTTCCATATGTGCCCTTGAAAATTGAGTACACGCCCACCATAAACCAAAAGTCTGAAACTTGACGCCCACAGGGGCGATTGCAACCCAATCGTCTATAAGACACTTCATTACAATAATTGGCCATTTTCCCCACTACTCTGGCCTGCCAGTCTGCCTCCTGTCTCTACGGGAACATGACAGCGCATCAGCTGAGTAATGACAACGCGGCAGCACTTTCTCAAAATAAAGACTGTGATAATAACAGCGATGGTAATGGCCACAGCCACCAGAGAGCCAACTGTTGTGCCTTTCACAGAGCGTAAGAAGGTCGCCGGCAGGAGAAACTAAACTGTTTGGATAAAAGTGTCCACAACAAAGATAGAAACAGTAGGCTGCATGGCAATAGGGTGCAGTGGTTTTCGACGGACAAACTCCCGTCCAATCGCCGTTCTTTACGTAACACTGCAGCTTCTTACATGACTTTCTTTCAAAGATGTTCTATCTTATAACTTTCGCACACTAAATAACCGAACGACAGTGCGTCAGGAGCATGTGGTATTCAAATAAAAATCATGTGTCATGCAACTCTATATCCGACTCGACAAGGTCTGTCTCTGGGGAATTGATGGTGATCCAAAGGATTCAAACGTGAGGTGCAAACGTCAGCCACTCTGGCATGGTAATCCTCCGAGATAGTACTGGAAAGGTGCACAGAAGACTCGGGGAAGACAGGAAAACTGCTTGTGATTCTAACAGGGGATGACGGAGGTGTACTGCCACTGCATCTGAATTCTCAACGCCTCGACATGTCTCCTCAACGATGGAGTGTGGAGAAAAGGGTAAGCTAACCACAGCCCTGCCCATCGCAGCCGTCTAACAAGGCAGTCTGCATATCCAAAGCCGTTTCATAAAAAAGTGATGTTTATTTTTTGTTACAGCTGTGTTTCATAACTCGGGCCCGCCAAAAAGGCATGGTAGGTTAAACTGTCTGTGATTAGGATTACGCTACAGAGTGTGAAATTGGATTTGGGTCTGACAGAGTAAGCAGGTAAGAGCATGGGTTGAGGCAGAACACATTCATGCCAGAGGAGAGGAGTAAAGGATCTGTCACAATATATGTAAACTTCAATGCATGTTAAAAACAGTGTAGGGGCATCCCAAAGACAGCTTTTCTTTAAGATTTTAGAAAATAAAAAGGTGTCACAACTCAACATTTTAGTCTCAAAAAGACCTGAGGAAGCAAACCCATTATCCCGTCTGTCAAAACCCCAGGATTTTTTCAAGCCAAGTCTTTTCACCCCCCATTTGTAATGAATGCACGGGCAGTCATTCAACACGGGTTTGTTCCTCGGTGATACAATCCAACTGACTCCATTTTATCTTTTCCATTAGGCTCATCAGCCATTGAAGGCCCACCCGCACCACCTCAAAGCCTGCTAAGCTGTCATTCTGAGGGAACAATCATCGGCTCGCCTTTATCATTTAATTGCAGAAATTATCCAGACGCTATATTTTGTTTATTCATGTCTTCAGATACAGATTTGCTACCCCTCCTTTCCCCTCCCCAAAAATCCCAATCCTCTAGCTCTTGTTTGGCATTTGGCTCCAATGATTGGAAAGAGAATTGGCAGGCGTTATGAACATATTCAGGCCATATCAAAACGGTTTCTTCCCCTCAGGGCTTATGAGAAGCTAAATTACAACGGGCATGCTAAATGGAACGTGGAATCCCGCCCTGGGTCACCCTGCAGTGCCCCAGTGACATAGCAGTGAGAAAAACCCATGTCACTTACTCAATCCACTTTACTCACATTCAGTTAATCATGCTAAACTACTGCTGAATCCAACGTCTTTCTAGGTATTTTCCCTGGTGCCAATCTCAGATCACAAATATATGTCAAGTTAAGATTTGTGTTCATTTCCAACACCTGATGTCTGTAAAACAGGTTCCAACGATTTAGAAGGTCATGTGTGTAAGTGCCGAAATGAGAGAAATAAGACAAGAAATGATGGCGCTTAAGGTTTTTTGAAACACAAACGTTTCTTCATGGCAGCTCATGAAGTGTAATTCTGTAGAGTGAGAGCTACTATAAAAAAAGAGAGAAATGAATACATGGATGAGCCACTTCGCCTCATCCCACTTCATACAGGCGTGAGTCCAAGTAATTTGCCCGTGGCACTTTTTTTTCCTCTCATTATCTTATTACTGCAGTGAAGAAGAGCAAATCGCTCTTCTCCAGAACTTCTCTGTTTATCTTCTGGGTCTTGTTTAACCTTGATGCGAGTGGGAAAATACTGAGACGGAGCTGCGAGCCAGATGCATCTGGTTAAGCATTCGCTGGCCTCATAGCACCACCCCCCCCCCCCAAAAAAAAACCTACCCCCTTCACTCGATCTATCTCTCTCTCTCCATCTCTTTCTCAGAGCTATTATCCATCCCGCCCAGACTTCACCAGAATACCTTCAAGCCGTTTCTCCATTATTTACAGACACACCTGTGAACAGAGAGCCGGCTGTGTTGGAGCAGGCTAATGCAGCGTTCAGCCGAGCAGATGCGCGGGGGGGGGGGGGGGAAGGAGCCGCAGGAGTTGGCCTACATATCATCCTGCAGGTCTTAGGGACATTTAGCGCTCACAAACAAGGCCTAAACACTGCCCACAAATCCACCGGTGTGTGTTTGGACAGGTGACGCGTCCGTACGAAGACGCCGCCTGTTCATCGCAGGTGGATCACGCAGCTATCTGTAGGCCTTGATCTTGTGAGAGAAATGTCTTGTTTTTTTGCGGTGTGTCTGCTTCTTGTGAAAAAATGTCAAGCGATGAAGGTGTTGGATTTAGTTGCCGTAAACTGCGACCTTGAACGTCTGCGCGAAGGAACGGACAACGGTTTATCATTTGTTTCATTGTTCCCTGTACATTGTGCACTTTCTCAATAAGAAAGTATCTGCAGCATTTATCAATACAGCGTTGTGTTGTACAGCACTGGTCGATAGTATGATTTACACTACCTAGGAATCTCAGGACTTTATTCACTCACTCCATATGGCGATGATTAGATAAACTCACAGACACACGCACACATGCACACACAAAAAGGCAATGCACAGCAAGGCACTGCCTAATTCACCAAGGGTATTGTTTAATTCGGTGTAGCGACACATATTCCTCGACACTAACCTTTTCAAGTGCACACTCAACAAAGGGGAGCGTGTTTAGCACTTCATCTTGCCTGTAACTCGCTTAACCTTATCTCCTTGCTGACCATTGTGTTTTTTTTGCTGTTGTTTGTTGTTTCTCCAAGTTAAACAGCATTTCCTCACAAGGTTGGCATCTCTTTACCAAGGCACATGAGGAGAAACTGCATCGCTAGACTCATAGACTTGTGTTTATGGTTGGGCTGGCACTAATTATTAAGGGGCAGAATAAAATATTGGGAACGTTTGCCTTATAATTGCAAGGTAATTTAATTTGTACATTTATTCATTTTACAATGAAAGGTTTTAAAAAATGTTTTAATTTTTCAGGAAGTGTATTCTTACCATAGGTGAAAAGGACTCTTGCATAATCAAAAATAGCCTATGATATGTTTAGTCAAGTGTGTGCAGGAAATGGCAATGTGCAGGATATTGTTGGGAAAATCCAAGTTACCCGTTAACTTACTGTGCTGGCAGTGGATACCATTGAAGCCTGGTTGACACTTGCAGACGTAACCGATGAATGTGTCACCCCTGTAGGTTTCACTGATTTCACATATTCCTCTGTTGTGGCATGGGTTTGGGTGGCAAGGTCCTGCGGAGGAACAGAATACAACACAGATTGGGGTCAACATCGGTGAAGAAACCCCATTATGTCACTGTTAGAACTTGGGAGAGAGCCAATATTCCGATACCACTGTGCTCCAGTCTTTCCCTTCTCTAAGATTCAAAGACAACAACAAAAAACACAACAAATAAGTTGGAGTGGACTGGGCCAAAAGAGATGATATGAGTCTGACTGATAAAGAACATTTCTAAAAATGGATGAAGAGTGAAAGAGAGGGATATGCTGGACGAGTATCTGTCATCCAGGGAATTCTAGTTGTGCCAGGGCAGCCTTGAAGCACGAAGTCTCTAATGACACCTGAACATGTTCCCTTCAGAAACGCAGTATTTTTCCACAGCGTGAACACAGGTTGTAGCTACAGTAAGACAGCTTTGCTGCAATGAGTGTACACTGCCAGCTACACCCACACACTAACACAAACAAATGGAATAGGCGACAGAAATCTGTAAAAAAAAAAGAAAAAAAGAAATTCTCTTTAAAAATCACAGCAAAGCCTGTTCTGTCATGACTGATGATGATTAATAAGTTGGTTAACACACTCGCTTTTTCCCAGAGTCGCTCGCGTTTTTCCATTTCACTTTCACTGTTATGTTATCTCCACGGGAACAATGATGACAGCAAAAAGCTTTGAGTCAAACTTATTTGAACCAAACGCTTATGACACAGCAATATTTTACCTCAGTGACAGGACCTACAACATTCTCCCTCGACACTGCCATCTAACAGGGCTCCCGACTAACTCAGAGCACCTACGGCATTGACCAAATGTAAATGACAAGGCCTCAATGAAGGCTTATTGGCTTCATAACTCACAGTCCTGCCAATAATTCCCTCATGTTTTATACATTGGGTTGTTGCTGTCAAAACTTCACAGATGGAGTCTGATTGCAAAACTTTTGTAATCTCTCACAGCAAAGACGTTAATGCAAATACCCCTGGAGGAAGCCAGAGTTTACTATGACAGATTACTGACCCTGTGATTGCAGTGTGTGTATCACGTGTATCGTATTGCTATGACAACAACACATTGTTTTATATTGATTTATTCAATAACCTTAGAGACTGTAGTAAATAGGTTTGTTCCAAAGCATTAACATTTTACTGAATATACTATGACCATAATACATGAATAAAACTTTGGTTGATTGGCTCCAAAATCAATCCTGCCCTAATGTTGGAAGAATTCATGCAATATTTCGATGTCTAAAGATACAAGAAATGATACAATAAATAGTATGCTATATAATAATAACACTGAGAGTGTGGTGGGTAAGAAACAGAGGTATTACCTGCAATGTGGACAAATGAAAAGCAATATCAGCACTATTGATTGTGTTCAGTCAACAAACACAGTAGACTCTGCCATCATCCTTCAGACATGAGTCAGCAGTAATGAAAGAGTTTGGGTCCACCAACCCTTCCTACAGTATCAAACCAGGAGGGAGCTGCAAACCTTCTAAAATGAGTCGACACACAAACACACTTTCAACACACAAAAACACACACACGACCAGCTATCCTATTACCGGATGTAGTCAGCCTTGGCCCTTTGGTTATGAAATGCAAACGAGGTAACCCTATCAAAGTCAAGCCATTTCTGCCCGGTCCCGTCTCAGTAATAATAAGACTGGTGGCTAATTAGTTGAACAGAGGAAAGTATAATGGCCTTCACAGAGGCCTCGTTCTCTGAGGGGAAAAAGGGTGACAGGCGTCAGGGCTGTTTTGACGTGACAATCTATAATGGCACAAAGGCTTACTGACAGCCTCTCTAATGGAGAACGCATCCTAGCACAAAGCACAGTCACAGCGGAGAGGGACAGAGAGAGAGAGAGAGAGAGAGAGAGAGAGAGAGAGAGAGAGAGAGAGAGAGAGAGAGAGAGAGAGAGAGAGAGAGAGAGAGAGAGAGAGAGAGAGAGAGAGAGAGAGAGAGAGAGAGAGAGAGAGAGAGAGAGAGAGAGAGAGAGAGAGAGAGAGAGAGAGAGAGAGAGAGAGAGAGAGAAGCAGTGGTCTATATCACCACAGTGTCCTCTGAGGCTTCACCCTGAAGCCCCTTTGTCCTGCGCCGTTGTTCTCCCGTGGCGTGTTGTTGTGTTTGTGTGTGTGTGTCACTGTGTGTATGTGTGAATGTGCAATGAGGACGGGCCGGGGGGCTTTGCTGTGCGAATGTCAGCTGCTGTACTTATGTATGAGCTAGCCCTTGGGTTGTGATTGATGTGGGCTAGGCTACAGTCTCGGCGAGCCCTCCTTTTTTTTCTTTTCGGGGTGCGAAGAGAGCCCAATCAATCAGAACTAGAAACCTGACCAGTGGTTAAACAGGGAAAAGCGTCCTGTTTCCCTTCAGATCCATCACCAAAGCCTGACATTTTCAATATGTCGGGTACACACCAGCACCTAAATCCTACTTGGCAGCCTTCACGGACATTGCCTCATCCCGGTGAAGGGTGAATGGTTACCAGCATAAACTTCATTAGGAAGGGGAATAATGCATTGAATGATGTGATCGCCTGCAATATTTTCAGTCCATGCTGTTTACAGAATTTACCTGAGCACTGTTTCAGCCCAATGGCAATTTATTTTTGTCACGAGGGATTCTGCATGGTTTTCAGCTGAATGTTGCTCCTTTTTGTTTATCTCACTCGACAAAGAAAATATTTGTGTCATTGTTGTGGACGAGTTATCAAGAGAACAATTTTCTTTTAACCTCTCTTTGGGTTCATTCCAGTGTCAAACGTCCCTTTGTATGTTGGTACCCATCTCAATGGCATAATCCTTGATGGAGATTTGGAGTGATCCCAAGAAATAGGTCAAGAATGTGAGGCTGGGAGATAACATCCCATACTGATGACCCCCCATCCCCCATGCCCAGTTACTGTAGCCACAACCCCCATAGAATCAAGAGGTCATTACCCAGTTTACCCAGAAACAAGCAGGCCAGTTGATATGCAAACTAAACTGCTCATCCGACAACACTGCCAATCAGATTAACTCAAAGGGAAATACATCGACCACAGTCGTCCATGGAAGCTCATCACCGAAGCATAGCTAATGAGAGAGTTCAACCCTCCATTCAATTCCAAGCCCCCTCAGCCCGGGCCTGAAAAAGCCGTCATAGTACGGTAACAATTCCAACAGCACATTTCTATAATCATTCATACAATGGAAACTGAGTCGAACGCATTGCGCAGTTTAGTCTCATCGGTTCATGGGTGGTTAACTAAGAATGCCCAAGTGAGGCTCTCAGTCGTGAACTTCTCTTCAGTAAGAGGGTCAGGGGCTGAAACTCGGCCTGATTATGTCACTTCCCTTTACTTACAGAAGCCTTCCTACAGTACCTCAGCTTGGGGTGATTTTTTTGGCTCCCATATTCATGGTCAGTGCACATACCTTTCCCCAGCACATTCTGACAGCAACTGGCATGGCACCAGCAAGTTACGCTATCATCTCAGCAAAATGTATCCCCTTGATGCTGTTAGCAATGCCGTGCACCATGCCATGCCAACATGATTCAAATGCATTGACATTCGACAATGCCAGTCGAATGCACTTACGCGTCGAAAAAGCACAAAAGGATAATCAAGGACGGGAAAAACACGGAGCCATCTGTGACTGGGGTTAGCCAAATGCATCCCCTTGGTGGGGGTCAAACTTGAGCTCATGTGCACTTTGAAAAGACGTTGAAAGTATGGAGGAGTTCGGGAAGGGCGAATCCAAAGCGAAATGCCAAGGAAATGTCAGGAGCGTGGCATGAGAAGGGCTGGGCTAACATAGCTAACCTAATAGCCAATCAGACGTGGGTCTGGCTCCAGACGGACTCTCAGGGACACCGGTATCTTGCCGTGCATCTCCAAAAGACAAGTTAGGCATTCATCAATCGGCTCTCATAGTCAACAGTCGGTTGCTGGAATTCTGTTTGTATCCCATATCCTGAAGGGAAACTATTAACAGTTATGCAAGGAGTTCTGGAAACTCACATGACTCCATGTGCGTCTGTCAAACACATTTTCATCCCCCTTTCAAAAATGCGGGGAGCAGCCACAATAGAGAGACGCTTAGTAGAATTTTAAAAGGTCAAGATGTGTCCATTTCATTCAATTTAAAGTCTAAGAGTCTGAGTTAACCACTTTCAGCCTCATATAAAGTCAACCATGAAGAGTTTCAACTCAATCTGACACAATTCATATGAAATGAACCCCGCTACTTGTTTTGCATGGTTGATTTGAAATAAAGACAAGAGATTCACGTTTAACATTTAATTGTCTCACACATTGTATGGCAGTAGAACTACGTCTATATATTTTTTCAAAGACGGATAACACATTACATTCGAACACTGATCCTGACAGAAATGTGGATAAATAAGTACTAGCAAGAGGAGAAGTGATTTGACTTAAAATAAGAAGATCAGATGCTTACTGTAAAATGGTTGGGGAATACTTTTCTCTTTCATAGAACCCTTTTAGGAAAGATGGCTGCATGCTTTTCAAACATTCAGTGCACAATAAATGAGAAAAGAATTGGCTACTTTAGCTGCACCATTATCCAGACAGCTCAGTCAGCTCTCCTGCACTAAAAAGTGCTGGAGAGCTTTTAGCATGTCACAGTCTGAGTGGAGTAGGGGCTAAGAGTTAATGCTGAACAAAGAGATTCTGCATCCCCAATATCTAAGTGCTACTTTAATCAGAAACCAGCCTTTTGTTAAAGGCACAGTAAAATATCACGAGTTCAAAGACCAACCTACGTAAAAAACAAAAAAGGTGTTAAAGAATCTCAAGAATGCTACCTCACCTCATAATCAAAATTCATTAATTTAATTAATTAAAGTTTGAAATGAGCAAGGGGTAGTGATGCAACAAAAAAGCTATAAAACTTCATTGCAAAATAGCAAATTAAATTGTACATGTATATTATAGTGCTATTGTTAGTTTATGGGGTGGCATTTATGTCACCTTTCATCATCTTAATCATATTTTCTTATTTCAATTCAATTTAACTGGAAAAGTTTGGTTAAGAACTGTTTTTCTGCCCCTGGTATTTTGGGGTAATAAATCCAAAATTATGTTTGCAAGTGGCCTCTTTCCAATTGGTATCAACATGCATTATTGTTGCAAGTAAGTAATTGCTGTGACATTTGTTTACTTATGCTTAAATGGCATTTGATGTGTACAATACTTATGTTATATAAATATGTTATGATGGATGAGGCTTTATTACTAAAAATATCAAATGACAAATAAACCAAAAGTTACAGATTATGCTAAACTTTGTGGGTTACTGGAAAAACATTGTTTCCGATAGTGTTGTGCTGATTTAAACAAAACGTGATTAGTTTCAACTCTTTTGGCCTCAAATAAGAGAAACAGAAGAAAAAGAAGATGGAAATAAGTTGGGTAGGTCTCAGGAATCAGATGCAGTCTGCAGGCTATTGACAAAAGTTTGTGTTATTTTTCCACGCAGGTCACTTTTGTAATGGCAACACATTTAAACAAGCTAAAGTGTATTTGAGTGAGCTCCAAAGCAGACATATCATTAGGGGAAACCCATTTTTTACTTAAAAACTATTTTCTAACAACAACCAAAATAACCTGGAACTTAATTTGTACCAAATGTATACAGCCATTTTACAAATAGATTTTTGTGGTACAGTTTTATGGTAATTAACATTAATTTGTACCAGGCAGCACAACAATACTGTACTGGAAATGACAAGATGGAGCATTAAAATAACCCACTCATAAGGGAATACTGAAAAAAAAATATTATAATAACAATAAACAATTACTTACTGTATGTCTCTATTTACGATTAATTATATTGCACTAGGCAATACGCCAATATGGAAAGAGAAATGCTTTTACATAACTAATACACATTTGGAGATTATGGCCTGATGACCATTTAATGTAGAATGATGGTTAATGTCAGCTGATCAGGATGTTTGATAAATATTTAGTTATGGTGGTTAAATTGCTTTGCAGCAGTGTCCCTAACTAAAGAGATGACACATTCAAGAACCATATATATGTGACAACTAAGTGCAATTAGTCATGCAGAATACCAAGAATAACGTTAAACAACAAAAGCTCTGATTTGGTTGGATGGCTTTGACGAGTCATGCACCACAGGGGTCATGCAAGGTTGAAGAGGGAGAGAGAAGACTTTAGTGATGGTGTGAGCACATGAAGGGAGGAGAGGGGTAAAAAGTAAAAAGAGACAATTTCAAAGAATTGGGAGTCTGCAGAGACACTTGGAGATCAGTCAAACAAAGCGAGTGCTGACCAGGCATGATCAATCAATCAATAAAGAAACTACAGCACAGTCAATGGGGGAAAAAGAGGGCCTGGTTTTCTCTTTTTATTCCTCTCTCTCACTCTCTGTCTCTCTCTCTTCGTGCCAGTGAGGAGAATGTGTGAACTGGAGGACCAGATAGACACAATGATGGGGGGTACACTTACACTTACAGTTACACACACACACACACAAAGTCATCAAATGTAGAAAACCCACCTGCTGAAGTTGGGTCCTCACCTTCTGCTGCTGTTGATAGAAAGAGAAACATAATGTATTTACAGTGGGCTCAGTGTACATTTTTGTGAGGTAAAACAATGTTAGAACCACAAAATTCTATAACAATGATATGTATTTACTCCACAACACCTTACATACAATGTGTCCAAGGAAATATAGGTGAAAATCACTTGACACAATACAACAGACCGCCTCAGAAGGAATCTAGTTTAGCCCTTTAGCCAGCCCTTGGCCAAACCCCATCCCCTAATGGCCCAGTAGCCCCTAAACCCTGGGTCAGTGGCCTCTAACTTATGCGAGTTCATCATTCTGGACCAGTGTGGGATTACTCCATGAGGCATATATGCCTGGATCCCGCTTCCTGATCCTAGTGTAATGCCATGGCTGAGGGGCAAGGCTAAGGTCTACGATGGCAGGCTTACAGGCTGACTGGCTGGCGAGCTACAACGCTGTCTTTATGATCTCTACCCGTCCCCATCACATCTGCTCTCGTTAGAGCAGCAATGACTGTAGAGTGAAACAGAGGTAGGAGCTCATTCTCACTTACCAGGAACAACATCAGTAACTTTGGGATGTTTTTTCCATAGTTGCACTGCTAGCAATATATTTTACAGACCGTATCATGGGACGAAACCCAACTGAAATGATCATCCTTCAATGATGTGTGCTTCTAATGAGGTCTTTGTAATTACAGTACAATTGATTCATACTTTCAAAATACTGCCGCATACTCATTTGAGATTAGCATATGGAAAGGGTGAATAACACTCGGATCCAGAAAGAGCAGGGCAGCTAGGAGATGCTAACTGTTCTGGCTGCGGCGTGGTCTTTAAATCCTCTTGTGCCCACGCCAGAGCCAAGTCCTGCTTTTCCAATCACAACACAAGGGAAGGAAACATGCATGGAATACACTCAGCTCTGCTTCCAAAACCAAACATCAACAAAGTCTCGGCCAATGTTCCCTGAAATGATGAGACCTAAAAATAAGCCGGACTCAAAAAATGTTCTCCAAATGTCTGGATATCTTTCTCAATGCCAAGCTAATTCAGAGTAAGTGCTATGTTTTATCGGATCACTGTACAGTTTCTATGACATTTTATTTAACCAAATATGACTATAAAATTGACTTTAAGTTACATTGAAACCAGGACTCCCCATCATTCAGACAGGGTTTAACAATGACATGGTTACTTCACTCTTCGAATGTGTTGTGAAAGCAATACACATGTACATATAAAGAATGGCTACTTGTTCAGAGACAACTGTGAACTGCAAGCTATAACTTGGCCTTGGAGAGTCCAAAGCTATTTACTATATATCTGACAGTAAAGAAAACCACATCCACGGGTCTTAAAGCAGAAGACCGTTCTAATGCCAAGACCAGACACATGCTACTACTCACTTGTGGGTCTCTTTATGTCACTTCTTTTGATGAAGGACACACTCATGCACAACACTGAGGGGGGCGTTTTTAAGAAAATTTGGTGCACACTGTCCAGAGTTCCATACATCTACATAAAACAGACTTGCCTACTTATAAAAGAAGTTTGTGGGTTTACAGTTTTTAACCTTGAAAAACATAAGCCTTGTTATATCAGGGCTCAACATTAACATTTTTTGGCACTGGCCCCACCGGGCCAGTGGGTTTGAAACTTACTGGCCCCAAGACAATTTTTACTGGCCCCCCCTCCAAAAGTTGTAATTTATCATTGTTACAACAAAACCAAAGACTTATAAGTTGTGTTATTCTGTTAACATGTTTAACCATTTATTAAACACATCCTGGATATAAAAAGAACAAAAATGAAATCACATTTCTAGTGATAAAAAATAAAAAGGTAATAGTCATCAAAACAATTGACTTTTAACCTCAAACGTGACGTGCTCTCTTCCCTGCTGACAGCCATCTCTCTGCACAACTGAAACCTCTGGTCCCTCAATGCTAATATATAAAAGCTTATATAGCATGTCATCAGTATGATACTAAGTACCCAAGTCGACACCATTCTTCTGCTGCAGTTCAATAGCCTGGGGGAACGAGGCGAACGGCTGGCCCGTCTTAATTACGTGATATGCCGTTGTTATAAATCGTGCAATAACACGATGGGCATCTACATTTAAATTCCTGACCAGCATAGTCAACGGCCTGGAAGATGGATTGTCAACCATCCGCTTAGCTGTCACGCAAACCAGGTGCTGTCTGCTACTGCTAGCATGGCTGGTCAGGTAGCCTATTGTTTTCGAAAATTGTCGGTGCCTCTGTAAAATGTAAAAATATCCACTTTTGTCTGCTTTAGACGGGAACATACGACAAACGACACAGTGCATCACAAGTTGCTTCCGTTTGAGCTCGTAGCTCTACTTTGCTGCCATCTTCACTTTATTGTCTCGCGCCAGTCTCGCGCCAGTTGTTAAAAAATGTATCGAGATTAGAGAATTACAATTTGACAACCACTCGTCACTCCTCAACTCTTGATTTGCCAACTGTGCGCCCCACGAGCTGCAAAGTTATTTATGCATTTAGCAGATAGCAAAACATATGAAGGATGTTAAATTTTACAATGCAATTTTTTTTTTCAATCAATAATTTGCAGTGGCCCGATCGGGCCAGTGAGTTGCTAGTTTAACTGTCCCGACGTTACTTTTTACTGGCCCCGGGCCATCGGGCCATCGTTATTGTCGAGCACTGTATATATTTTTTTTTAGTCTCCTAAATTAGTAAAATATTGCTGACTGGTGCTCAACAAATGTGCAGGACCTCAACACATGTTTCTGGTGTTCCCATGTCTGCAATTAGTTGTGGCCAGATCGAGATGTAATTTGAGTGGAGGCCTGCCCGAGCGATTAATAAAAAGTGCTTCCATCACAAAATTGTAACCAAACGACTTCTCTTGCCAACAATGTAGAATTGTTCAAGGTCAAAATATCAGTCATAGAGAAACAATCGTAATGACGTTAACTTTCATTCAAAGTGATTGCACGGGGAAACAGTCTGCAGGGATTAGCCTACAGTCGGCGAGGTCAAATACAGTTAGTGAAATACTCTCATTGGAGAGTGAATGTGGATTTGGGGCACTAAAGGCAAGTGTTCCCCACACTTCCACCCTCCCCTACCTGTTAGGACTAATTTAGTCAATATTTGCTATCTGGGAACCAGAAGTAAGCTGTAACTTGTTTAGGAGACTTGTATTTATGACATCTCTAGGCCTACTGTCCGGATGTATTGAACAACCCTGAAAGAACATACAGCTTTTAAAAAACAAAAAAATACTGTATTTGATCCTCTTCAGAAGGAAAATCACACGCACCTAGACAAACTGCTGTACCACAACAACAAAACCCATTTCATAACTTTGTATTACATTATCCTTAGTATGGCCCAGGTGTTGTTCAAGCAAGTGAGGGCTGGATACGCTAGTGATGACTGTCTAATGGACCCCTCCTCTTTCCCTGTGAAAGTCTTGTTAATAGCATGATAAGAGCATGCCCTAGGACATATGGGTTCAATCATATCGGTGACAACCACCAGGAAGTAATAACCCTCCGTAATCTAAACAGTAACCAGACGGGCCGTCCGACTAGGGAGCTGTTATGACCTCAAGGTGTTGAGAGGAGATAGAGGAAACCATGCATTACACATTAACCAAAGCTTATAGTCATCTTTGGTCGCTTGCGTGAGAGTAATCGCTGGATCCGTTTGCCCAACGGTGGAAACGGATAAACGAGACGAAAGTTTTCACATTAAAAACACAGTACGCAGTTGGCACAATACATATCTGGTACGAACACATCGGCAACATTCAGAAATGTTTTAGTATGAACTGTAATCTGTTAGCATTGATATTCTGCTGAGTTAATAAATATATACTTGACAACAATATAAATATAAGTGACTTTGAGTATTGTCCAAAGTAATGGATAGTATATATAAATAAATAAATATATTCTTATTTCTCTATGCTACAGGATATATCCAGGGCTTGATATACCCAGATTAATTAAATTTGAGTCATTTTACTAATCTTCTAAGAGATGTGTTCCTGATTCTCAAGTTAATAGTCTTAATTACTTTATGTAAATGTACCCCATTTGGTCGTACCGGTGATGTTTTTCAGACTTTTCGTGAAGTGATGTACCCTCGGTTGTACAGTAGTACTGTCTGGTAACTTTGTCATTGCTCTGCGCCAGCAAGATAGGGACTCCCAGACTATGAGTCACAGCATCCAAAAACGTTTTGGCCCAAAATATTGATCAAAATTCACATTGTTAAAACTGGCCTGCTTTGGCTCAAATATGTTTCACTCCTTTCAGTGTCCGTTTCAGTTCTATATTCAACAATGGACTGCTAGTCAAAAGAAATCGATGGCACCAATGACCTCAATGAATATATAATGTGCTATGTAATGACTTATCAAATCCTTGAGCTGTGAAACCACGACAGTGGCGCCTGGACAACGCTGAATGGTGCTGACAAAAAGGACCTAATGCGATGGCAGAGAAATGCATATCACTCGCGCTCCATGCCCCTCGGCCCCCAGCCCACGACAAGGTCAAAACCAATCTGGGTAATGGATCTTATCTCCATTTAGCAGCGTGGTATCAGGAGTGACAGCACTGTCACTGCTAATGCTGGCAGCCGAGACAACACTCTGCGGTTGACAAATCCTGTTTGTGTCTGTCAAGTGGTCCGGTGATAAATCTGAAGCACTGGAACTCTACAAGTGCAATCTTGCTTGTGCATGTTGAATAGGAAGTAGCTTTGAGTACTTTTTTGGAAAGGTTTGCTTGCTGCTGTGGGTAAAATGGATTCATATGAATCCACCAATAGCAGGAAATGTCTTTCGACGTCTGACCAGATCAAAACGATTCCAAAAGTGCGATCAAGACTCGGAAGCTGTGGAAGCTGTGCGTTTACACATGAGTGCATTCATCTATGATGAAGAATAGACCAGTAGAGTGAAACGGTATTAAAGGACGCTTTTGGAGACTTTCCAGCCAGGAATTTGAAAAGTGTGAAACATGAACTCATCTGCTGCAAGGATTGAACTTCTTGATTACTTTACTACAACAATTCAAGAGCTCCTTGGTTCTTTGCACTTAACATGCAGACTTTTAAAGAGGGATTACTCACATGAAAGACTCTTTGAAGATGGAACCATTGATTTAGCAAAAGTAACGAGAGTTAAAGAAGCTTGTAGTAAAGTCTTCTAGCTGGGGCTAATGGCCTTCATTTATTCTTTATTTTTCCTGTTTCCTTTTAAATATGTGGTGCAACACTGTGAATTTCACCTTTATCGCGACCTTTCTGTTGTTTGTTCCACAACAAGACTTTAATAATGCAATCAAGGTACCTTTGACTGCTTGGAATGGAAATTCTGTAAAATGAGTCATGCAGATCAGCTGCTGGAAACAGATGAAAGAAGTGAAGAAGTGAGAGCACTCCTCACTCTTCACTGAGACTATAAAATGACACCCGTTCAGAAAATCTGCTGGGTAAGCCATCCTTTGTTACATTGTGTCACCATTTAGCTAAGGCACTTTAGAGAACTGGTGATCATGTCTTGATGCCACTCATTATCCCAGAGTGCCATCTAAGGGATTCCAACGTTTGTGCACAACCCCTTAACTAGAAACAAACGGCTTCCTCGCAAGGAAAATGTAAAACCATCCATCCCCATATCTCCAGGCTTGTCAGCCCTACAGAAGTGATGGGTAAAGTCCTCCACAAACCACTGGCTGCAATGTTGACATGTGGCTTTTGGTAGAGAGACGAGAGAGAGAGAGAGAGAGAGAGAGAGAGAGAGAGAGAGAGAGAGAGAGAGAGATAAAGGGGGTGGGGGGGAGAGAGAGAGAATCCGTACTAAGAAAGAATGAACAGGGAGTCTCCCTTGCTACTCATCTGGCTTCCATTAGACATGCATTACATGTACTAAAACTCTTTGAAACTAGACAATAATCCTTTGAATGTAAGAATAGTACGCAGTATGCAATGTTATTCCTTCTGGCTTGGTTTCGTATTAACAAGTGTGTTGTGATCAAGTTATAATAACACGGCACATTTACAGCCATTGTTTTGAGTACTTGTTCTTGAGTAGGAAAAAAAGAAATACAAACATGGAATTGCAATTAAATTGTTTTTTTCACGCCCGAGATAAAGTTGAACAAACACACGTCACCTACATCAACTCTCTGAAAGACTAAGGCAACGTTTTGACACACAAGCTTTCCCTAGAACAGGGCGATCATTGTTGTGCACTTTTCATCAATTTGTTTCCCAAATCTGTGTCAGACTGCAAGACTGGAAAAAGAATCAGTAAACATTCAGTCAGTGGCAGATTCAAGGTGTGATATTTTAGATTTTGTATAGGAAGATCACTGTCAGATTTCTTGAACTCTTGTTCTGTTACACTGAATGAGTTTCATTCTCGACCCCCCTATCCATTGTATGTAGATGTCATGTCAAGGTTTAAAAGCCTACATTTGTTTCCCTGGCAGAGCTGTGATCTGTCAGAAAGCCAAGCACGTCCCCTGAGCCTAGGACAAAGATGCTGACAAATGTTACACAGTAGCTATTGTTTTATTCGAAAGTACTTTTTTAACGCCTTTCAGCATTTAATCATTTTGTGTTTTCCACATGCACTTCGTGGAAAGTGAAAATACACACTAAAAGAGAACACACACTTGGCGCTTAGTGCTTCATTGCAGAAAAACATATTGCCGAAGAGAACGGTTACACTATTAGCATGCTACTTATTTGCCGCTCGCTTCCCTTCGAAAAGTCACATTTGCTACTTTCTGGTGAAGCGGTGGGCTGGGTCAAAACCCTTGCCATCTCTCGTTTTACTTTTTCATGACTTTCAGGCCGTACGTGTAAATAAAACATGACAGCCAGCACACAGAGGTGAAAAGTGAGACGGGGGACAAGCTCTTGTGTTTGTTTGTGTGAGTGAATGAATGATTAAGGAAGGAGAGTGTCGGAAGGGATGGCCAGAAATAAAGAACGATGGATTATAGGGGAATCGGGGCAAAGAGCGAGAGAGAGGGAAAAACAAGAGCAGGGGGATTGAACATAAAAAGTGTGCGGATATGAATATCGGTTCAATCGTCACACTGTACGGGGATTGTCTGTGGGGGGGGGATCAAGGATTCTACCGTGTTTCAACAGGGCGTCGCCGCGGAGAAAGGAAGGGAAGCAGGGAAGCGTGGCATAAGCAGGGGAAGCCAAGCTGTCACACACCAGATGGGCTGCCATTTTAACAATGCGAAAAGGGAACACACCTCACCACCTGTGAGCTGCTACATATAACACCACTGATGCCGCACTGACAGGTGCTCGCGCCCCGCCTCGCTTTACCACCAGCCCCAGCCATCTATGGGGTTTGACTGACTGTGTCCTTGCAGACGCGACGAAAGATGAAACGTGTGATTTCACGTGGGGGGAGATTCTGTGGATCTCTCTTACGGAACTCTGCACTACCAGCACACCGAGAAAACCCCCTTGCAACTCACATGAGAAGAACTCGTCAGTGTGAGAATTCAGACAGGTAGCCCCGTTCACACCCGGACTGGGTTCACACACTTCCCCTACAGAAGACAGGGAGACAAACACACAGAGAGAGCCTATGGCGGACGGTTTTGTTCACACACACTCACCCTAAAAAGCTGTGGAAGCCTAGAATCCCTTGGCTTTCCAGTCAACCATTAATAAGCCTTTTCGACATTAGGACAACAACCCTAACAGATGCTTGCTTTCTGGGCAAAATGGTTTACGGAATATCTCCAAAACAGACCTATTATGGTGCCTATTTTATACATTCTTCTCATTCTATGCTTCACATACAGAGACCCAGTTACAACCAACCATAATAGAACACAAAAGGCTTTGTGAATAGGACATTGTTCTCATCAAAAGAATAAAAGCGCCTGATTCATCTCACGCTACACTTCTGTATGCCACGTACTGTAGGAGCGTGGGTGGGGGACGGGGGGACGGACACTTCTATCCTGCTAATTGGGTGTAATGGCTGCAAGGAACACGTTTGGCGTAGGCCACAGGCAGCAGAACGAGGAGAGGAAGATATTGAGAAAATACCGAAAAGGGCTTTGGCACCGCAAGCGAACAGGAAGATAGACAACGTGGTCCTAACAAGACAACACAAGTCTGTTCTCAAAGGAAGCCACAAAACAATGCATGGAGGAGAGAGAGAGAGAGAGAGAGAGAGAGAGTGAGAGGGAGAGAGAGAGTGAGAGCGAGAGAGAGAGAGAGAGAGAGAGAGAGAGAGAGAGAGAGAGAGAGAGAGAGAGAGAGAGAGAGAGAGAGAGAGAGAGAGTGAGAGAGAGAGAGAGAGAGAGAGAGAGAGAGTGAGAGGGAGAGAGAGAGTGAGGCATTTCATGCTATGACAGCCATAGCATTTTTCAATGACAGGGAGCAGGCTCTGCTGCTCTTGGGGGGGCCACAGTCCAGAGAGATAAATCTGATGCGCCTCGCTGCGAGGGGTTTGAAGATGAGAGGTTCCTGTGAAGGTGCTGTTAAGACGGAATCGCCGACGGCGATTAAATATATCTGGCAAGTGTCCGTGACGTCTGAGACCACACAGGAGTTTAGACAAAGAGGTCTTCATTTCTTCATTTCAAACGGGAAAACAAATCTCAAAGGCTGACGTGACTCATATGTGGCAATAGCCCAGAGATCACAATTGGAACTACGACAAAACGATGGTTCATCTCTGCTACTGTTTCCTACTCGGGTCCTCACCAGTCACCATGATGTCAGCGCTTAGCATTTTGAAACTCAAACCGCTGTGGTCATGGATCTGGTACAGTGTGGTTTGGGACTGAACCCAAACCCTATAATCACTGTGGTGTGGTTGTGCTTCGGTCACTGTGAGGTAGGTGGCTTCCCCGAATATAATTATCACTTGAACTACAAACACAGACACACACACTCTTCCTTTTGCTTGGGTTCCATGTCTGAAGACCAAATCAGTGGTCCCAGACATCTCGATGTCTCCATCCAAACCATGGATGGACCATCTGGGCACTTTGAGGCCTCCAACCAATCCGAGTTAGCTTATCCACATGGACCACTTTGTCTGATAAGTGCTTCCATACACTTGAGACCACCTCCACTACTTTCCTTCCTTAAAACCAAGATTGAATCAAAATTGCTTCCCCAACTATTTGCGGTGTGGGGAAACCATTGAGGAGCCCTGCATTCTCAAAGGCCGTCTTGGCCACGATCTGTGTGGTTGGGGTTAGGGTTAGTTCAAACAATGAAGATCAGACCGGGGTAGTGGAGGAGGTGGCCGAAATGAAATGTGTCCAGCCAGCTTCTTTTCTCTGTGAGGGTAAAGGTCTCTTTCCTTGTTAAGACTAAGCTGGTCCCTGTTCTAACCTCAGTAGCCCTCATTACGGGCGCAACGCCTGGTCCTCTCCTCAGCCTGCTCTAAGCCCTTCAGAGATACACAGAGGGCTTTCGTCTGTGGAAGAGATCAATACTTCACCTCATCATGGGCTGGGGCCAGCGATTATGCACTCTGCTCAGGGTCTTGCCAGGTTCCAGGGCTTAGTGAGTCATCTAGAACATGGACAACTAGGCTCCTGGATGGTGAACCTACTCTATAGCTCAGTAAATCATAAAGTTCCTGGAATTTCAACAGAAAGTCTTTAAATGTGAATATGGAGGTAAAAAAAAACTGTTAATAAAGATTTCAGACACTTTCTCAGCACGTAAAGCAAGAGTGGAGGAATGTATTACTGAGTGACTATAATTTGGGACATCTGCCAGTGTCAAGAATGTAAAACGTTGTGTAATAGGTTGTAAAAGCTGAAATCCCAAACTTACTCTTCACAGCTATATAATGTTTGATTTTTTTCCACAGTCCACTTAACCTTGCTAAATTCTAGAAAATATATTTTGCATACAGTTACTGACAGGTCTTTCTCCACACTTCAGCTAACAGGCAGCGTTCAGTCAAACATCAAGAAGGTAAACTCGGGCTTCTAAACTTACTGTTTAAAAACATTTTTGGTCACTCTAGTTCCTAAGGTCCTGTTTGAGCATGGCCAAACGGCCAAACGGCCAAAAGTTTTATGATGTGTAAGTGTAACTTGCTGTCATTCTCCTTCTCTGCTTTTTGACTTCCTATTCAGTTAGTCAGGTATTGTTAGGCAGGTGATTGTTCCCATTTAACTAGGATCCATTCCAACTGTCCTCACGAGTAAACGTTGGATCAGTCCAGTGATTGGAATTAATGATGATGTACCACACTAAATGCCTTAGCTTTAAATATTAGCTTTGAAATGGATGAAAGTCCTCTCAGTTACCGATACGTGTCATAGCCATTTAGGTCACTTTGCTCTTGAATTTCTGAAGCTGACCAATTTAAACACGACATTCTGTCACCTTCCTCCTCCACTCTCATTAAAAGATGCCCTACTTCAGGAACAAGAACAAGAACTACCAGATTCCTCCTCGTGCCTTAGTTGTAGTGATGATATTATCCATAAAACATGTGGTGAGATGAGACTCTGATTTGAGTACTCGTGATGGTGAGAAGGGATTTGGGGTAGAAAGGGTAGTTAAAGGCGTAACAGAGCACCGCATGATGTAGCAGAACATTAGGGAGTTGAGAGACGGATGAATATTTATTGGTATGTTAGGCATTACTGTGACCTGTTTCATAAACGGTTGACTCATTAAACTTTCCTGTTTTCGTGGTGGTTACTCAATGCTTTTTGAATGAATACGAAATGACTCCTCCCAACCACAACATTTTCAAGAATAATTTGATCAAGTAATGAAGTCTTGCAACATCTCAAAGTCTGCTGTGTCACAGAACAAAATAAATCACAACAACCCAATGCTTCAAAAGTTGTCCAATTTTCTAACTAGTTTCTGCCCAAAGACATAAACTATGAATGACAGATTTAGGAACTAAAGCCAGATGTCTCACTTTTGTTGCATGACTCCGATGACAGACCGAAGCCATCGTAACTAAGAAACTATTTGTACCCATTATCCTCATGGGACTGGTTGTGAAACACTGTCTTATATCTCCTCCCAAAGATCCACCAAACAATTGTAACACGTCATCGTGATATGAAAGATGGAGTGTCACCATTGTCATGAGTGTAGTATGTCTGCCAAAGTCTAACCCGCCATCTAACACCTTCTACTTGGCAAGACTCTGAGTAAAGTTTCTTCTGTAGTTTTGTGTGTGTGTGTACGTGTGTGTGTGTGTGTTTGAGAAGTGTTGCTGGAGGTATCGGGAATCAAACCACTTAGGTGAAAACAAAGCCTTCGAAAACGCAGGACGGACAAAAAACATTAGCATATGCGCGACACAAACTTGTGTACGCAAATCACGCAGTGTAGTGACTAACCTATCACAGTGTTTGTTCCTGACATCAAACTGGATCAGGAGGCAAGCAGCAGCAGCAGCTTGCCAAGGAATACATTAGGAGGTGATGTGATATAATTAGAGCTCTCTGTGAACACGTGTGATCAGTCTTAGCCTCCAAGGCCTGAGACAGTGTGAAAAGAATACTTAGGTGGTGAAGGCCTACCTACTGCATCTGGGCGAGATTAAAGAACATGCTAGTGAATATTTCATCCTCGACAAACACTAAATAAAACAGAGGGCAGGTTAGGCTCTAGGGCCACCTGGCTTGGCAAATGTAATCCTTTTAGAAAAATGAGAAGAACAAAATGATCTATACAGGAATGCTACATTCAGACACAATTATTTTTTCTTTTCTTTTTGGGATGATTATGTGCTTGATAGCTTATCACAGCGGTGTTATGCAGCACAATTAAGCAAGGATCTGGTATGCATTGTGTTTACACAGCTGAGGTAGAAGAGAAACGGATATCTCTGTGACTACTAACAATTCTTCCTTTCCTCAGAGGAAACTGATGGAACCTCCAGACCACCCGCTGTGATGAACAAACTGGCAAACATTCACATGTAGTCACATATCAAGGAAAATGAAAGAGAGTTCATAAAAAGAGGAAGGAGGGACAAATACAGAGAGAGAGAGAGAGAGAGAGAGAGAGAGAGAGAGAGAGAGAGAGAGAGAGAGAGAGAGAGAGAGGAGAGAGACCGACAGAGACTCGCAATGGAGAGGAAGCAGCAGAGGACTGAAAATGTTACGCTATCTCTTGCCTTTATCGTTTGAGATCTATTTTCTGAAGTGGTGTTGTGCTAATCTAATGTCTGGACAGAACACACAGCTGCGTCGTGATATATCGAAATCACATAGCAACTGACAACCAGACATAAAATTAAATGTATGGAGTTGGAGAGCAAAAGCATAATATGACCTTTGAAGCAGGCGTCTTCTAAACCTTCTAAATCATGGAAAAGACGGGGAGTGAGAGAGTGAGAGAATGACGATGCCCCAGAGGATGAGCAGGTGCCTTGAAAGTAGCAAAGGGGGCGCTTCAAAGGAAAACTGTTGGAAAGAAAGATATCACCTTTCAATCCCCAAGCCCAAACTCCTTTTAGGATTGTAACCCTTTTCCTCATTCTGGTGCAAGAGATTGCAACCATTGTCCCAGTACTCCAAAGAAACACCATGCTCATGGTCCAAGTCAGGCGAGCATCTATTTGAACTTTGTTCTGGCTGGGAACTATGCTGCTACCTCTGACTCAAACCCCAACCCTTTTTTGTGTGCAATGCCTTCTACAGTACTGCGTCCACACATTCTGTAATCTTTCCCATATCTTCAACAATTTGAACCTCATCCATTGCAATCCTTTTCGAATGTTATTTAAAGGTTACTTCCAAGGTGAAATATTCTGTATCCAAATATTGCCCCAAACATATGCTTAGTAGAGACATTCCACATAGTCTCTGTCTAAGTTGTTCTCTTGGCACTGCTCCCTTGGGTAATTGAGCACAGCTGGACTGGAGATACTTGGCTTAGCGAATCACACCTCAATCTTCAGTAGAGATAGCTTTTGTTTTATATCTTCTCAAGTTTTATAAACCAAATAATCCCTCTGAGATACTGATACCGTACACACACACACCATGCACATACACTTTGCACATTCACACATACATTCACATACCACTATAAGGCGTCATTCACGTTCAGCACAGCATAAGTAATTACGGATATTCTTAAAAATGTAAAAACATAAATAAATTAGGAGGCTTTGGTAAGACATTTGAGGGCTCATATGCTGTTTATCAGGAAAATGAGTGAAGCTTCAAATCTAAAGCAACGTCTTAGCCTAGATCCAGAATAACTTTGTATGTGTGACATTTCTGGGTTACCTCTCAAAGCTTTTGATATGAAAACTTCCGCATGGCACCCATAGAGACAAATACAGCTACACACACACACACACACACACACACACACACACACACACACACACACGTGCACACAATCACATACTGTCATACTGTACAGTCACAAGACCTGGCAAATCAAATTAAATAAAAGTTAACAGAGCATGGAATATGCTGTGAACTCCAGGAGAGATGATGAGCCCGGGAATGAGATGAAATGCAGAGACAAAATCTGTGATATTGCCTGTGCCTAATGTAGCTAACAGGCCTAACAGCATCATGCTGTGAGAGTCAGCTAAAGAAGAGAGAAGAGATGGGAACAGGGAGTGGGGGTGGGGGGGACAGGGAACAGGGGCGTGGAATGAGGCAAAGAAGAGGAACAGAGATCTGGGGACGTAACCTCACTACTGGATCTAGCATGCATGCATCCTGGAGAAAGCGTTCCTCATACATGCATCTTTACTGGATCTTAAATGTACTTGTTGATCCCCCGGTGCATGTCCATGGAACGGTCTTAAGCCACCGTCGTGCATCTGATTGGGAATAAAATGATTGAGCTTATTGAAAATAAAGTGTTCCCCTCGTATGCCCTCGTGGGGAAATTTCATGAAAGGACGAAAAGCTCTTTGCAATTGCAATCTTATTTTGACTAAGGCAAGCTTAAGCATGGTGTAGTTCCTGACAGATATGTCTTCAGTACATCAATTATGCCATGAGCTTAAGAGCTTAGAACACATTTATAGTTTGTGAAATTAAAACCCTAAGCCTATGTTGTGCGTTCTTACACAGGAAATGTCAAACTGTTCAATTAACACAAGGAGTGTTTTTATATAGGTCCTCTTGAATTGTTGAACAATGGAACTGGAACAATGGAAATGGTCCAGCCTTACTTTGAGATCAATTATATAAAGTGGAAAAGTTAACTTTGACTTTGACTGTATTTTTACCTGTTAGTATTGTGACATGAAAGACATGAGAACTCACTGTATTGTCTCTGGAACTGAAGGAATCGGTCAATAGTTAGTCGAGAATAGATGAAATATCACAACCTTGAACATCATTCCACTGTCTTTGCACCATAATCTCCTTAAAATGACTTTAAGCTCACATACCCAAAATGTGCTTTTTGCTGAAAAACCTCAACTGGCTTTGAACATGACTGCACATCTGTTCACATCGTGGTCAGTTGTTTATGGTTTTTCATTTACTGCAGGAAATAGATCTGTATTCATTCATATCTAGCACTTCTTGACACGTGCTATGTAAATAAATGTGATTGATTGATATCCGACCTATCACCTCAATGTAGGGAGTAGAATGCAGGACACAATAGGAAGACAAGCTCAGAAAACCACACGAGTTCTTTCAGCAGTTGAGTCCTAAATTATTGTTATGGTGAACACGGTCATTCGCATTCGTTCTGCTCAAAATTTTGGAGCACTTCACACTTTCATAGCCAAGAAATTGGAACCGCAAAGGCTCCTGGTACCGGCTAATGCACTGGTTTATTCCAAAGTCTTCATCTGATTTGATTTATGTAATTCATCTGCCCAAAAAAATAATACCCTTCAAATCAAATGAAAATTAAACATTTATTATTGTCATGTCCCGTACGTGCAACAGTCCAAATCTCTAGGTTCAGTTGCCCAGGACAAATTTGTACTGGCAAGCTTTTTTTCCTGTGTTACCGCAATCTCTGATTCCCTATGACGGATAACGACTTTAATTTGTATTATATATTTTTTATTATGTTAATAAATGTTGTCTATGTTCTTTTCCGGCTATGACTATGATGACGGTATGGTATGACAGGCATTACCAAGTAGGAAAGTACAGCCAAATGGTCTCTTTTTGCCCGTGCTGTGGGTACAATGCCCTGGCAGTTACCACTGGCTGATTCAGCTGTCCTTCACATTGCAAACAGCCCTGCAGTGTCTCTTTTATAATATCCAAGTGGCATTCAATACACATGGCAACATTGTGTGATTTTTTTGTAGTAGTGCTTCCATATCAACAACATTGACAGCATTGATTGAATGTGCAGTCTTGAAGGGGACCGTCTACAGCATAGTGTGAGGACCCTGGTCTGGATAATCACTGTCTCCTATCAGTGAAAGGTCCAGAGTTTTGATCTGGTTTGTTACATAATTTGTAATAAAAAAGAATGATGTGCAGAGCTATAGTAATACTGTACACCTGAGTGATGTAACATGTCACGTCTCAAACAACTTAAACATCTAGACAATGGAAACCCTTAAAATGTACAGATGTGATATTGCTTCATAAATACATTTGCTTGATTGACTGATTGATGGTCTTTATTCAGATGTGATTTTTGAAATAAGTTACGTAAGAAATGGGAAATGGTTGATGAAGAGGCCATCTTGGAGAAGCACCACTGCTCTAATGCTTCGCTAATCCTCCCAATACCTCCAGGCACTCATGTAACATAACGATACCTACTCCGCGGCAAACTTTGCGGATTTTACGTGAGTGCACCTCAGGTGACATGAAATATATCAAAAGCACGGAGCATTACCCACTTGACAGATGCGTTAGACAAGACTGAGGGCATGGTCTCGCCCACTAGTAATAAGGCCCTCATAAAATGCTGATTAACATTAATATGTGTTAATAATTGTAAAAATAATAATGATACTGTGCTAGCTATGGCCTTGTTACCTGTTTACTAATGTTATTACAAGCACCTGGATCTAAAGTGTTACCAATTTCTGTTTTGTGGAGTCATACTCCGAATTAAGCTATTGATTGAGTGGAAATAGGATTCATTCCAGTAAACACATCAATAACTGACATCTTTCTCAGTGATGGACCTACTGAGAAATCCCGATCACTTACAGTCAGCATCGGCAGTACATTTCAGTCAAAAAAGAAGAAACCGAAGAAATTTATTTTAAATAATAAGGTGTTCCGTGAAATTGGAATGGCTGGGATTCCCCCCCTTGGAAATGCAGAGAGAGTACTACAACAAAAAATATTGGTTTGGAGTGGGTTTTGTAGCAAACAGGTTACAGAATCATAGATGCCTAAAAGCTGATGATACTGAAGTAGATCAATACATCTTTATTCATCATGCTTCGTAAAACACACACATGTGCAGGGAACAGCTATACCAACACACACAATCCCAGGAAAATATTCCCCTGACATTTCCCATCGTGGTGCTCTTCTTCCGAGGTCAACTAGGAGCAGTGATCTGTCATATCAAGGCGACAGGGGACAAAGTCCAACAGTTCACCCTGTGCATGGCCAGGGACGGAACAGAGATCTGCTCTGCAGGTTTTTATCTGGGTTATTCGTGGAGGATACCCTTGTATGCATGGAGAGAACGTGCAAACTCTGCACATACAGACGGCAGAAACATTCCACCTGAGCGCCATACAACGCTGCAAGGTGGAATCAATCCTGGACTGTTTCAGACTATCTTCTTGCGAGGTGGAAGGGCAAGGCACTGTGTCAGCATATCATATTATTTAGGTGGATCCAAGCATTTTCCAGAGGCTTCATTGTCCTCAATGCATACCATCTCAATTTACTGCAACAGAATAATCTGTTTGGACATTACAGACATGACTTAAACATGCAAGTATTATTAGAGCCATCCGTGATGCAAAGTAATAAGTCAGACATGAGAGATAGGGTGGACAACAGCGACATGTACACACAGCCATTAGGCTGTCAGAGCACGAGACAAATGCCCTAAACAGCATCTGTAATGACAATGACTAGTGCAATCAAACCCAGCCAACGTGAGTAAGGCAAGAACAAGGGGCACAGCCAATGTCACTTCATCAAGGAGAGAGGGCAGTGTGCAAATATTAATGAATTTTTGTTCCTGTTTCCAAGTGTTATTTGCATACACGTGGGAGTTTGTCCAATCAGAGCCCAGCCTGTGCAGGATTTGGTTGTTATCTTGGCTGATGATCACTGAGGAGTTTGACCTCTGTCCATTGATTGAAGACCATGCCATTTAAAAGGAAGGGTGAAGGGCAGTGAGGTAAATTGCAAGACTAGGTTATTAAAAGTGACCCAAACACAACCTTCACAGAAAGATTGGTAAATCTAATGGGTTTTCCAGATGGATGGATCATCAGCATGTATTATGCCACAGGTTCTGCTAATATGTTTCATTTGATGATTATGCAAGCCCTTATTTCCTTAGTGTGGGGAAGATGAATATTTCCTTTATGAGAATAAGCATCATTTTACTTCAAATAATCATCTTCAATGTCATCCAAGGTCAATTCAGCTTGGATTCATTATTAGAAGAGACAGGGACAAAAAAGTACAAGTTATTATTCCTAGAATCTGTCTCACAGACTTTCCCATCTTGTAATTCAGCATTTTTAAATCAAACATTTTTTTCGTGTTTGTGATGGATTCCATGATAGGTATCATAAAGATGCTGTAGATAAGGGCAATGGTGCCATTAGAAACGAATAAGGAGATTCAGTGCTCAACATCCCAGTCTCCTTGATCTTTACCATGATCATGAATAGTTCCCAAGTGCAATAAGCCTCTGATGTACATGTAGATTGTTCGGCTGATCAGATGTTGACTAGAACCTTCAGAAGAAACGCAATTCTGTACATCTCATTCAGCGCTATTTCTATCCAGAGCCCTGTTCACAAGTCCACTATGATTTACTAATGTGGGGGTTCAACATTCCTAGTCTAGATGGCAGAGTCATGCGTACTTTGCAATTGTGTTATCGGGAACGTTGCAACCCAGATGATCAAGATTTTAACAAGCTCACTGTGGGACGTGTACAGTAACACAAATACCCAAATAGGTCGTTCACATCCTAATGATTCAAATGTTTGCATCTATAGAAGAAGGTGGTTGCGGAACTCTGAAGGTTCAACTCTCAGTCAAGTCGGTTGCCCTGTGTGTGGTAGGCTGGAACACAAACAATGGTTGACAAATCCACCTCAGGAACCAAAGAGAGGAAGTGATGTATTGCACAGTGACACAGAACAGTGCAGCCAGCTTTACCTGGAGGTAGATGTTTCAGGACCATTGATTATGTTTCAGTGGACAGAGATGCTGCCCTGAGAAGCTCTGAATGTTTGTTAGTGGCTGTTTCCAAAGACACCGGCTATCTTGGACAATGCAGAGGGTTAACTGAGAAATAGAATTGTAAAAAAAGGATTTGATATAGCATTTTCCTTTTTTTCCACACAAACCCCAAATGTTTTCCAGTTCCAATGTGTGCCGATCAATACTACAGGATCTAACTTGCAAACTTGAAGCTGAGAATCCACACACTATGAGATATTACATTGATTTGTGGGTTGTGCTGTGACACAGTTTCTCTACCCTTGAGTGCTTTTCTTTTGTTGCTGGCAAAAATATGGATTCAGCCTACTGCTTCTCTCTCTCTATATATATATACATCTACATACAGTTTGGAGGAAACAATACACTTGAATCATTGTTTATGATCCCATCTGACTGACCATATGATATCACATGAAACAATAAAAGAAAGATAAAGTATTATCTCTAGTGAGAGCAAGTAAATAAATATATCATTAATAGAAGATATTAACGCTTCTCTAACACCCCAACATTTAGCAAGTGTGTACCTCAATGGATGAGCCAAGCCATTAAACTGATGGGTAAAATCCCACTATATTCTACCGAGAAATGTAATTGGGATAGCCTATGATGATTAATTAAACAAGTCATTGTGGGTGTATTTTATTTTTCCCGTAGCCCGCTGAGCATTAAAACAATTGCACCCCAGTTCTGCGTACATTATTCTGGCCTTGGAGGGGGTATTATGTCTTGTAAGCGCAGACGCTAAGAGCTGACACGGGCGAGCTCAGGAACCCGGCAGCCTTACAATCTCTGCTTCAGGCACAGTCACTCGGGAGGGAGTGAGCCTGTCTGTCTGGCAACGCTGACACCAAGGGCTACAGTGGGGCCAAATGAGTAGAGACAGGAAGAGTCACATGACCTGTATGCGTTCTTCCAATCCAACGATCATATTTACATAGGCTTAATGGAGTCGAGTGCCGAGAAAAAGAAAACACCACAACCAAGCAGCCAAAACGAATGGACAAAACAACTCTAACCTGGGATTTAATTTGGAGTAGGTTGCATTGTATAATCTCAGTGACCAATTAACAGTCTATGAGAGTTTTAAGATCTATCACAGGAAACCTATCTTGTCTGTTTTAGAGTCCAGGATTTGTGATATAATAAATCATGGATCCTGATTTATAAAAAAAGATATAAATATACCGAAAAACACGACTGGGGGACGTTTCCATGGAGGATATGCCAGATGTTTTAAATCTCATCTGTCTTGTTCACAAAGCGTCCGGTGCAGGCCTACAAATATTTTCTTTATCATACTGTAACAAAGTGCTATAGCCTATGTGACCCAGACAGACCCGACACTCTGAAGTGACGTCTACAACATGGGATAGAGATTATAAATGATGGACAGGTTGTAACAACAAACGATTTGTCTAGATTAATCTGAGACAACAACTAGGCAAGCTAGACCGTATTTATTTATTTAAGCTACAGCTTTCATTAGACAACTATGTTTAGCAATTATTGTGTAAACAATATTGTAATTCTATATGGCATTCAAATGTTGCCCTATCAATCAGATGCGCGCCTCACACAATCTACAGTAGCCTACATGAGAGATATTACGCGCGCCTATCACATTATTTCGATAGAAACAGTCGACTAGTGTAGGCTACTGTAGATAGTAACAGGCTAGAAGTCCGGCAAGCATAGGGCTCCTTTGATTTTACATTACGCAAAATGATCCATGAATAAACTCGCAGGCTGCTGTATACATTATTGATTCGATTGTGACTGCTTCTTTATAAAAACATTCACTTCATACTTTCAATGAATTAAAAACTGGACTAGCTGCAGGCACCATGAAGGAGGCTATTACCAGATTACGTGACTTGGAAGTCGGCATGTTAAATTATAGTTAATGACAATTATTATCTACTTGGGGAAATTGGGTCGTGAAGGAAACCAAGAATTGTATATATGAAACATAGGCTACTCTTAACATCCCTACAGTTAACTGCTTTTCCACTCACCTTTCACAAACTGCGGGACAGCGGCACTCAGACAGAGGACGATAGAACAGAGTAAAGGTCCCATCCTCTCTCAAATACCAGGTCTCACTTCCAAGGTTATTAAATGTGTGATATCACGAAGCAAAAAATTCAAGTTTTCCCGTTCTTCTCTCACTGAGCTGCAGGCAAGTATCTCGGAGATGCTGTTATCTCCTCCTTGAATGGCGTCAGTGAAGTGAAGTCCTCTTATTTTCCAGTGAGAAAGTAATAAACGGTCCGGCAATACCTGTGATGCCTTGTGTTGAAACAAGTGCCAGTGTCAGTCCCCGCCGCTGTTACCGCAGTGGTGCGCGAGGCAAGAGCGGAGAGAGAATGTGCGTGCGTGCTGGTCCCAGGCAGACGGTCTCACCGAGTGTGCGCGTGTGTCAGAGAGAGAGAGAGAGAGAGAGAGAGAGAGAGAGAGAGAGAGAGAGAGAGAGAGAGAGAGGGAGAGAGAGAACGATAGAGGGGGCGGGAGAGAGAGGGTGTGTGTGTGTGTGTGTACAAACAGTGGCGAGTGAAAAGAACGGGGCGCTGCCTCACTGATAGATAAAACCATGCTCCTGCCTGCACGTGTTGCTACTGCCAACACAAGTATCACAAAATACAGAGGGAATATTATCAGAGTCTCTTCTCCACCTTGGCTGCGATTTCCTTCTTCTGGCCTCCTTGAGTCCTGGGCAGGGTGATTTGGCACCACTAATCAAATGCATCATCCATTGACAGTTCCTAAATCGCATCACCAAAAGTTGATCCCTATGGCATTTCAGCTGACCTCTGCTTCAGTGATGGATATGACAGGTTTGGCTCCTGTGACCGTACTTGCTAGACCTGTAAGTGTAGTTGTTTCCTGTCAGGTGCACATGACCTTGAAGTTGGTCAATTAAAAAAAAGGTTAGAAAGCCACATGCATCTGAATATAATCGTGAAGCTTGTTTGTACATTGTCTTGTGTCCTAGGAGACGTGGATTTTCTGCGCTGTATATTCATCTCACATGTAGCTGACCACTGCCCAGCCAACAAACGTCAATGACGGACGCTGCAAATGGTGTACTAATTCCTAACTCTGAATATACGGTATGTGTTTAAGCCATCATTAACTTGCAAATTTTTATATCTTTATCTCTATTATTTTTGCATAATTCAGCCCATGGTCATAACCTCTCTGTTTCACCAACCATCTCTGGAGGAGGGGATCCCTCACTGAATTGCTCCTCCCAAGGTTTCTTAAATGTTTCAGTTTTCCTTGTCTTCTTTGAGGGTTTAGGTTGGTTTAGATGTAATTGTATGGGCATATGTGAATCCCTTAGTGACATTGCTTGTGAATTGGGCTATACAAAATACAGAAAAACACATACAGTTAGGCTACTAAACAAGCTGCCATGTACGGTACACAGATCATTCTCTTTGCAGATCTTCTCATCCAGAAGCACACCCTCTAGTTTGTACAACAACAAAAAAAGACAACCACAAAATAACAGAATGCACGGCAAAAAATATAAGCTGATGTCATCGTTGAGGATAGATACCGTAGGTCTCTGGTGACCTTGAGAGGTTTTTGGAAGCGAGCCGGTATCTTGAGGTCTAGAGCTGATACAGACCTACTGGATGCACTTGTTCAAGACGAACAATAAATCACCCAGACCCTTACTACCTGCTCGCCCCATCCTGAGAGCCATACCTCTGTATTATTAAAGACCACACTTCTGTCTATTGTTCAGGGCTTTCAGCTCTCCCCATCACCAGTCCATTTTACCTTTGTTTTCTCTCTCTCTCAACTCGACTCAAACTCGCCCTGCAAACTAGGATGGTTACAGAAGGATGCAGGGGGGGAAAAAGTTTACGCGATTATATTTTGTTTTCGTATGAGTCGTTCTCAGGTTCCTTGATGTGCCGGACATGACTTTGTTGTGGATTGGACCTGGTTGTATGAAGGTGAGAGACGGATGAATGAAGAGTGAGCATTGCTCGTTCCCTCTCCTGTGACCTTCGTGTCCTCTGGAGCAGAAGAGAGGTTCAGCTCAGACCACTGAGTCCTCCCTCGGCTCACCATCTATTCTCATTAGGACAACCGAGACCAATTTAGGATGAGCAACCAGCTGGAAAACAGAGTGACCTTCCTTGGGTTGTCCAGAGCATCGCTGATTGTATCGCACTCACAATATTTTTTTTTGGGGGGGGAATCTACACCCGTTTTTACCATGTCAATATAATGCCTGTTGTAACAGGAATACTTGCGGACGGAGTATTCTGACTCCGTTGGAAGTTAAATGAGGTCAAGGATATGAGAATTCGGACTGCAGATGTGGGTTACAGAAGGATTCTTTGAAATGCCCCCAGCTTTCTCTCAGAATACCCAAATGCAGAAAGGTTAACTTCTCCATATGAATTAAGGATGGGGTTGAGTATCCATGGTCCTCTTCCACCTCTCTCTCTCTCTGTCTCTCTCTCTCTCTCTCTCTCGATTGCTAAAATGGTTGTAAAATCCACTCATTTCATCTCCCATGGCTCCGGGTCCTACGCTCTCCTTACCAATCAGGCCTCCACTTCTTCCCAGTGCCCCATTCTCCCTTCCCCACATTCACCACAAAAGACTGCCTAACAAAGACCTTAGGCAGAGCGCAAGAGGAGGGAAAGAAACAGAATAGGTGTTAAAGTAAGAGAACAGGCCAGGAGAGAGGGGGATTGAGAAGGAGTGGGATGAAGAGAGAGAGAGAGAGAGAGAGAGAGAGAGAGAGAGAGAGAGAGAGAGAGAGAGAGAGAGAGAGAGAGAGAGAGAGAGAGAGAGAGAGAGGGGTGGAGCAAGTGACAGATTGGGAGAGGGAGGACGTGACGTGTGCAGGACCAAATTAGGGACTCACGGAGCTCAGACCGCAAATTAATTCGAAAGAGATTATTGCATTGTGTCTTCATTTCTCTCCTCCCCCCACGCCAGGACGCACAGAGCAGGTTTCTTTTCCTAAGTCTGGGGTCCCTGTCGCTGCATTCTCTCTGACAGTCGTCCCAGACTCTCCTGGCTTCAAATCAAGTCTGTGTTGTCTTTTTATTTTGCTTGCACTCATCATGGCACAAGCTCTAACTGACTGTGAAAGCAAACTAAGAGAGATACGGAATATAGTGATGGGAGTGTATGGTATATCAAGTGAAAGGAAATGCAGCTGAATGTACTTTGCAGCTGAAATGAAAGAGACAAGGTGTTGCCAAGTTATCTTCAGTCAACTGTGCTGCAGGTCCCCATAGTTCAGGATATGGACACTGAAAGAGGCCTTTATATCGGATGAATGAATAGCCTGAGGAGCAATGCCTGTGTGAACTGCGGGGACTCCTACTGTACGTGTTGCTGTGAGGAACATTTTCCGTACCTCACCACTGTGTGACGGGAATGGGGGAAGTCTGCCACGGCGCACCATTGCCCATCTGTTTCCACTGTGCCCACAGCCAAGAGAGAGAGAGAGAGAGAGAGAGAGAGAGAGAGAGAGAGAGAGAGAGAGAGAGAGAGAGAGAGAGAGAGAGAGAGAGAGCTGGCGGCCTCTGTTAACCCGCAGCCTGCCTGACCAGAACCCTAAAACCCCTATTTACAATTTCAAATAGTCGTAGGTACAGTACTTTGTAATATAAGGTCCTTTATTGATCCCCAAGGGGAAAATGTGGTTCGAAAGGGTTTCTGTCTGAATAGGCTGAGTCAACTGTGGTTAAGTTTGGTTGAGGGCAGCATTGAAGGTTTTCGTCAGTTTGTATGAACGCATAACCGAGGGGACTCGTCTGTGCTTTTAAATTTGTACCATAAGATACATATTATCACATTATTATCACATTAATAGTTCACAGTAATATAAATACTTTCTTGACAAATGTAATTTCCCCAGTTCTATACTATACTGTACATTGAATCAAGTTGTGATTGTATTTTTTATATTCATAGTACAAGAATATTTACAATACCTAAAATATTAAAATCATGGATTGTCTGAAAACTCTAACTTGTTGCCATTGCAACCCTTTTAAGGGAAAATTATACTGAAGCAAACCTGTGGTATTCCATCCACAAAAAAAAAAAAAAAAACATTAACATTAAATCCAATGTGGTTTCCACCAGTAGTGAAAGAATGTCCTAATGTGAAATTTGGCTTGACAGCATATGTACTCATGAGAAGAAACCTCCTCAATGAGAAGGTTTTGTTGTACATAATCATTATGTACACAAAAACCGTCTCATCACAATGGTTGCTGATTCAAAAACAATTCAAATTTCTGCTAGTTTTAGGTTGTATTTTGAATATGTTGTTTTTCTTACAGCATCTTGACATAAACCCCATGCAATTGTGTCAATACTTCAAGAAAAAGTATTTCCCCCAAGCGTTACACAATAATAAGAGGCGGGCATCAACCAAGAATATCAACAAAAGTTTTTTTATTATTTGGGTCTGAGGCTCTGCAAGCTCTATGAAGATCTGCTGTTGGGGTGGCCTGCCAAAACTCCAACAGCTTTGTTTACAATTTGGTCTGTTGTTGCTCATTTATTGATGCTTTGTTCATGTTTTACATCAGAGGATCCATTTGGGTTTTCCCTGTTTTGATTTCTCTGTTTAACAGTTTTTTCTCTGGTCACAATGGCGGGCGGTTCAGTAAGCCAAAGACTCACGGAACCTGGTCCTAGCCCTGCATCTTTTTGAAGGCCTCTGCAACTTATTGTCTACATCACAAGGCCATATATCAACAGCGGGGAATGGGTGAGGAGGACTATATTTTTCTTAGCACAAAGATCAATATGCCGTGCACCCGCATGAGACAGCAAGATTTACAGCACAACTCGGTGAGTTAGGAACATATCCCCCCCTCCTCCCCCTCCCCTACCACTCTGATGATCATCAATGACGTGAGAGGGAACAGGACCCGCCATCTTCAGACAAGGTCATCAATTCAGCCTTACTGCAAGCAAAATACCACCATTGCAATGTACAGCGTGGGACCGAAGGACTGGGATTCGAGTGGACGTGTCTCTGTCTGTGCGTTTCTTTGAGAGTCTGACTGATCCGCATGGCATCACAAGTCGGGTGCTGCAATCCCATTCTTCACATATTTCACATGAATAAGTAAATCAACAAACATCAAAGTAGAAGCTATCGACTCTGTGATCAGGGACGAGGATAACGACTGGTGAGGAGCCGCGACTCAGAGCTGTCAAACATGATGAAGAGTCAAACGAACTAATGCACGTTCCCTTTCCTTAATGTGTCTGACTATTATGTGGCTGTTTAATTCTTCATTACAGTACTTACTATCCTCAAATATGCTCTAATTAGGGGTCTATTCGTCATATCTATTGCAACAATCTGAATCTAGACAGCTTTTAGTAGAAATGTTTATAGAAAGCCTGAAAGCCCTGAAAGTACATTCAAAGCAGGGTTCCGGAATAATGACATTTAGACATTTCGTCATTAATGAGATATGAAATAGAGTTTGGCTAGTACCCTACCCATCACAGTACCACCAAACAGAAGATTCAAATTTGCACTTTTAGAACCGCCGTCGTCTAGACAAGCCTCTATAAGTAAAAGCAGTGCCAAAAGCACACTGAGAAGTACAGGAGTCAGACATTAGCCATTGATTTGGTGTTTCCTCATAGTTTCAACATCTGTTTGAGGCACAGTGCACACTCATGTAACTCACTGTTTTCTCATGATATGGAGTCCTGACAATGAATCCAGGCCATCCGTGCCCAAGCAAGCTCAAGCATTCTTCTTCTGATGGTAAAGTGACAGCCATTCTGTTGTGTTGTGTTGTGTATGAAACTCCAACATCTAATGTTTACAATTGCATGCATCGCAACGCAGCCCCCCCCAAAAATAGATACAGTATCATTTGACTCTGAAGTTTGTGAAGGCAATTGATCTATAAGGCAAAGTGATTGGCATTGACATAGAACTGTCTGTAAAGAAAAAACTGTGCGTGTTGGTGTTGTGTTTGTTTGTGGGTGTGCGTGGGTCACTATGCGTGCAAGAGTATGTCTGTGTGTGTGTGTGTGTGTGTGTGTGTGTGTGTGTGAGTGTGTGTGTGAAATTGTGAAGCTGTTGTTTTCATTCGGGGGGCCCATGTTTACATATCAATCTGCAATCTTCATATCTCGACTGCTTTCACTGTTAGTCACAGTGTCTCAAGCTTTTGTTATTCAAAAATATATTTTTTTTTTTCCCGAAGTGTAGCTGAATCGAAAACACTCCCCTACCATTTAGAGGTAATGTTCCTAAAGCTCTATTTTGAAGCAAATGAAGGGATTACCTGAGCTTGGTTCGTGTGGAACTAAAAGGAGACATTAATCTACAATGATCTCCTAGACCTGTGCCTGCTTGTGTGAGTAAATGTCTTTGTGTCGGCAAGTGCCCGCACAGCACATTTTCCAGAGCTAGGCCATAATGAAGCATGTGATGCCCAACCAACCAGACGTAAATGACAAACAGGTTACTGGAAAAGAGATGAGAGGAAGCAGAAGGATAGAGCTAAGAAATGGATGAGGTTAAATGAGGTTTTACAGTCATAAGTTAGATATTTCAAACAATTGAAATTGTTTGATTGTGTCTGATGAGCTCAACAATTTACTGACGTGAAAAATACTTCTGAAAGCGGATCTGTCCGTTCTTTTTGTTTCCGTGGAACAAAGGCCTTGTGATTCCCATTGTGACTGACCGGAGGACTTTTTCAAGCATCTTGTTGTGTTAGACAACTCAGTACCGCCCATGTCTCAGTGAACTGGAGAAATATCGCTTGAACCTGCATTGACGGGAAACAGTGTTTTATACAAACTCACAACATTGAGAGTATTTATGCTTAAACATTGGCACACAAGAACGCTGCCAATCTCACTACTTGGATTACTTTGCTCTCTTCTCCCTCACACCCAGGGTAAAACGAGTAAAAGAGAAAGGGAATGCTGGAGATATATCATTGCATCAACATTGACTTTACTTGGCAAAACTATTATATCATCAATAAATGAAGCCGGGTTCAAATGAATGCTGACGTGGCAGACTCATTGGCCTCTGGGTGTGGATCAATTTATTGACCTCCCTTGTGGGTTCTGTCCAGGTTCTAGTACTGAATTGCCATCGTTCCCTACATTCCCTTGCAGGGATCCATAGCCATACCGCAGTGTAATATGATACTAGCTGTCATGGAATGTTTGCGCCCATTCTTGCCCATCCAGGCATAAAACATTGATGTTTATGCACCCAAGTGGAATATGTAAATAATTCAGCGTTTTTGCAGGCGATTGTTTTGGTTGAGGACGTCTCTGGCAATGAGAAAGTCTGTCAGCTATGGGCAACGAGAGGATTTTCAATTTCCCATTGCTTCTTTGCAAAGCACAACACTTGACATTTTTCCATTCCAATTTAAAGGACGTCTTTGAGGAGTGTAAGCCTCAGAAAATCTCCCTCTTTTTTCCCTTCATTTTATTTTCTTCCCCTCATTGATTTGGGAAACAGCAGCAGCACGATAGAGACTGCAGGGTAATTAGTGCTTTTGCTTGTGGAACAGAAGATGGAGCTGTAGAAATCCGTTCCCTTTATCGATAAGAAGATTTAAGGCCGTTTTGAAGCTTTCCAGAATGCAAAACTCCAGTATTCTAAGTAAGGACCACTTACTTAGAATACATTCGGTTGCAGTTCAGTTGGGTTCAGCCCCCCTCAATGAAACAAGGGGATAAACTGTCCTTAGTTATATGCAGCCAAGAGTATTCTCAAAAGTGTCCCTAAAAGTGTAACTTATTTTCCCTTTTTGTCTACTACTGGACATTTTATATATTTTTTTCAATATAAAAATTCTCCAACAAAGTTATGACAACAGCTCATGGAGTGTTGTTGAACAGAGAAAGGCCAATTTTGGATTCAGATTCAAGGAAAAAGTGACATTGTCTCATGTCAAATTGGTAAACTAGGCTGTATTACAAAAACAATGGGATGCGGATTGAGCAAATACCATGCAACCTGAAAAAATTACAAGGTTTACAAATCACAGTGACCCATCATAAAATGCAAAAATCCAATCCCTGTCTGAGGATAACCTCTGGTCTACCTCAGGGGTGGCAGTTAGGAATGGTATAACAAAAAGTACCTTTGGCATTTAACGGTTTTGAACCCGGGGTGCACAAATGACAAGATCACCCCCTCTATCCCTTCTGCCCCCAACTTTCCACGTATTGCCGATGGAAGCGTCATATTCATTATTGTTACGACAAAAAATAATTACAAATCCATGAAACAGTAAAAAAAAATATGCTTAATGCACAATTCAATTACAAAAGTCACAGCACACTTAATTCAATTCAATTTGGTGGAAAAACAGCACACGTCCCATCCAAGTGGAATAAAGTGGCCACAGCGTTTCGACCTCCCACACGATGCAGACGCTGTGTTTAGTGTTTGAGATGAGGTTACAGTACACCAGGATGCCCCAAGTGGCAGGCAGGGAGAAAGAGCTCTCCGGTCACAATCTGCTCGGTCATTGTCAATATCCACGAAGCGCTTGCAAGTAAATATTCACACTTTTGTACAAGTCATCGTTCACTAGGACTACAGTCTGCCAGCCTAACTGCGCGTCTCCGTAAACCTGAGCAGGTAAGAGTTATCGCTCACCACGCACCACCCACGTCCATCCCCATAGCAACCAGAAACCTTGGGGATGAGGTGTGTGTGGGGGTGTGGAGGGTGGTGGGAGGGTGGAGGGGGGGGGCAGGGGGGGGGGGGGGGTAAACAGACAAACAAATGCAGATGAATTGTTTTGCTCTGCATTGCTCTGCTTTGCCAGTTAATTGCACATTTGTGCTTCTTAATCCTCCATATGGTATCTATTTACGCTTCATATATTTACATGCTAAATGAGATACAGTGAAGTCTTTTATGAAAGACACATTCAGGTACACAGGCACGTGCTAATACCCCACAAATGCTTTTGTGTTTAAATGATGTTGGTACTTTGTAAACAAAATGCTTTATTGATTAGGCATGCATATTTGTAGAATGACTTGATATGGATCTTATCTTAATAGTCTGCCAAACACAAATTGGGTTTAGGTTTCTCAGTGAAACTACTGAAGAAGTAGTAGTATCAAATAATATCTGCCACTTGTTCGACAGTCTCTCCCGACCTTCACATGAATGGTAAATGGATGCTTCAACTCAAAATGGATTTTTGTCTGTATGTACAATAACTATATATGGTAACATGTCTGTGAAAAATGTCTCATGTTTGAAAAATGAAAATATTGAGGTATTCTATGGAAGCTTGCCTAGGGCGTTAGTACTGTTTCTACCTTAAGTGCCATACGTTTTCAATTTAACTACAGTTGAGCATAGCTAGAAAGGGAGAGAGAAAGAGAGAGAGAGATAAAAAAAAAAAAAAAACATAGATACCCTGTGGTACCAATTGTAGAAGTAAAACTCTAAAGGCTTTTTACTGTTATTTGTGTTGGTTCAATGTATTCATGGCTACAAATAGACTTCAAAGGGCTTGCTTGAATAAGGTGTTTGTCGAGTTCATAAGGTCAGACAAACCCAGTACACAAAGTAATGACATCAAATGTAATTTACTTTGATAACCATTTGGAGCAAACAGTAACAATCCATTGGGTCAGAGGTCAAACTTGATTGGTTCCATCAAAGAAGTGTTACTGTAATGCCTTATGTATATCATAACTATTATTGTCTCATTCTGAATGAAAACACCTTCAGTACTAATGCCCGTCCAATGTACTGCCCCCTTGACCTGTGACTTGTGATTGCCCTTGTGTTCTGATCTGCTTTACTGTGGTGTGCTTACATTCTTTGTGACTGCCCTTTCAACCCTTACCTCATCGCTTTCTCTCTCCTTTCGTTCTTCCTCTTTTCTACCTCCTTCATTGTCTCTCTCTCGTTCTATCTCTCCCTCTTCATCTCCCCCACTCACACTGTTTCTCCTTCCCTTTCTGTCTCCCTCTCTTTCTCTCTTTCTTTCCTGCTCCCTCCCTCCCTCCCCACCCTCCTCTCTTTATCTCCCCGCAGACATCTATCATGCCCCCGGACACTGAAGGGACAGGGGGTTTTCTTGACGCTTTCCACTGAGTGAGTTTTGCTTCCGGAGCGTTCCTCATTGTTCCTAAGTGTTGCCACCCAGGAGAGCTGTCCTTGTCTCTGATGTGAGACTGAGTGAACGTAAACATCCCCAGACTGACAGCGGCTTGAAGGAGGATTGGTGTCACACACCGTCCTACTGTCTTTGAAATTCTTTGAAATTCCAGACAACCATTTTGTTCGGAAGAGAGGTTAACATGAAGGCGTGATTAATGGGTAGACGAAAAGCTAGTCCCTGGTTCTTGTGTCTTCTCCCAATGGGAGATCTGCCACTGGGTGACTTTTGTGTTTTGTCATAGATAGAACTGTCATAGCCTAATTTGATAATAAGCAGTTTGTGAACGTAATATCCTAAATCGGTTGATGTGATTCAATTGCTTTGCCTTTTTCACTGTGGCATTTCAACACAATTACTTTGACTTGTGGGTAATTGCAATTTTATATATGACCTACACTCATCAAGGGTATACTGTACTTCATTTCATTCAAGGGAATAGAGAATGCTGAAAAATGCTTAACTCTATCTGATTATTCATGAAGAGTACTAAACAAACTTGTTAAGCAACTACCCCACTACAATTACTTTTACATAAAGACATAAAGACAGAGAGAGATAGATAGATAGAGAGAGAGAGAGAGAGAGAGAGAGAGAGAGAGAGAGAGAGAGAGAGAGAGAGAGAGAGAGAGAGAGAGAGAGAGAAAGAGAGAGAGAAACTCAGACATGGATACGTAATGTATTTACTGTTATTTTATTTTATATGAGCCTAAGAGGCAAGCACATTTAATTCCCTCTCCCTTTCTGCAGTTCCACCATGCTTATTTCTTTGTTTCCTAAACCATCGTTGTGTTTTATATGCCCCACTACAGGTGAACTCAATGTCAGTCAGGTGCCTTGCAGACTGGCCAAGCAGTCTATATTCATGACCTTTCCTTCCAGAGGAGAATATATGGATGTGAATGACCCCCCCCCCCCCCCCAGCCATCCCTGTATTGACAATCACAACTACACCAACTGAACCTATGATTCCAACTGAACTGCTGGATTCCGTCACCAGGACCAGTGGTCTGTGATTCACCCTGTGTATAACGCCCAGGTTATATCAACATTAAACAGTGCACCTTCCAGTAAATGGTACCGTACTTTAAAAAGACAGAAGTTGCCCATGTTTTCAAATCAAAATCAAGTACACTCCATGGGCCACAATGCAAACATCTCATCACGGTTATGCCTTGATGTCAGAGTTGAACTCATTGAGTAGACACCATCTAACTGTCGGAATAAAAAAAAAACCCCGGTACTGTAAACCAGAACACAGCCCTTCAAGACGCAGGCACAATATACACAGCATAGTAACCCTTCCCACTCCGATTGCTGTCTTTTGTCTTCGTTCTATACTCCCACTCCTCTCCCGCTTCTGACAAAACACGTGAACACCAGCGGTGGGTGCCAAGAGGGCTCTGCTGAGTGTGTGTGTGTTGTGTGTGCGAGTATAATTCCCAAATGTTTGGATGGTACAATTTGCTGCAGTAGAAAGAAACATTTCTTCCATTAGCAATAGTAAAGAATTGTAAAAAGCCAGTAAAAACATTATGCATAACATAACATAATCCATTATGTATGGTTAAGAATGCATTAACAAATTGCTAATTTTGGAGTCGGGTATGCTCACAGATTCCACATCGGCCAAGTTAACGTTGCATACTTTAAGTGTTTCGTACCGAGACTTGAAATGGAGTATGTACATTTACTGTAGGGTCTGCAACTTTGTGTTATGTTTCTGTGTGTGTGACTGCGTGAGTTTACGTTATGGGTGTGTGTGTATGGTTGTGTGTCTTTGTGTGTTTGGTTGAATGTGTGTCCTTGTCACAGCTTAAAGAGTTTAAATATTTTCAAAACATCTGGAGGCAACAGGAAAATAAACAAGGAAATGTGATTTGCTGCAGTGATTTGGGAGCTGTAGTTCTTAAAAACAGTCTCCGATGACTGTACATGTACCTGGGGTCCTTATGAAATCCCCAATTCAGCCCTAAGGACATTAGTTCAGAAGAGTCATCTTCCCAGTAGTTGGTCTAGCTCCTGGGTATTTCATCTCAGTCCACTGAATGGCCCAAAGGGGTATTGTTTTCAACGATCCCTTAGTGCAGCAATGCAACAGCAACAGCTTTCTCCCTGACAATATATAGAAGCTGTGCCACTGTGGAGAGTAAATATACGTTTTTCTGGGGGGGATAGATACTAATGCCACAAATAATAACTTAGCATACTGTTGGATAAATAAATAGTGTCTGAATAATCGCTCATGTACCAGAAACCTAGCCTGTTCCATTTCTCTGTGTCAACCCCAAAACACAAGTGTTCTGTATGATCTAGCACATCACACCGATCCAAAGTGCTGAGTGGGGGAAACCTCCTCGACGCAAACTGGGCACACTCTCCTCTCCTTTCTGCTTACTTCTACACTTTATCTGAATGCAATATGTACTCAAGACATGGGCTCTCTCCACTCAGACAAGAAGCTCATTCCCCCAGATATTTACATGTGTTTCATGTTCCCCTTTCATATCTGATTTGCTTTTGATTAATACAACCGAACCCTGAAGAGAAAGCCGATGCGTTGAGTTGTCTTTAATGATGAATGGGGTCGACGTAACGACAACATTGGGGGATATGTAAATGTGTAGGTTCCACGGTGTGACGGTCCCCGAAGAGGAGAATCTCTATCACAGATGAAAAGAGGGCTGGGTAATGATGTAAAGGAGACCCTGGCGAGTGTTCAGCCCGTGCAAGCATGGGAATTAAACCTCCAATCACTACAACTGGTGGTTCTATTAAAGCAAGATGCAAAGCGAACTCGGTGTTTTAGAACATATGTTGGGGGCGGTGAGGTGTCGCGCTGTCCTAAATGGGAGTCGTTTGCCTTCGTGTGACAACGATTTCCCTTAGCCTATCTATTCAGGACTGTTTTGGAGAGGGGCATGTCAGTTTGGTGAAAGGGTCAAAAAAGGCAGCTAGAAAAACTGGAGGGATGGCCTTAACAAAGCAGATGAGCTATTTCTTCAGACTGTATACTTTCTTATAATACAAGGATTGTATCAATTATTAGTATTCCAGTACAGACATGGGGATCAGCAGACAGTGTTATTGATTTCCCTGGCTAATTCCAATATAATCCATATTGGGAATATTGCATAATGTAAAGGAAATCAAATCAGGACGTGTAAAACATGGACGTGTAAAACATGCAGGACGTGTAAAACATGCAGGACGTGTAAAACATGCATTTCAAAATCTCAACAAAGCCTGCACTGCGGGATTATTATCGCGAAGATTTACAAGGCCATCATGTTTGGTTAAAACCGAATTCTCACAACTTGATGTTCTGTATCAAGCTGAATAAACCAAACAGCATGGTGCGGATCAACACCTCTATAAAAAGCTGACCTTTTTCGGATTACCTTATGGTCTATAAAACAGACCGGTTTCACATCCACGGTCCATTATCGGCAGTTCTGTTTCGCTGTAATCACAGTCAAGAACACATTGGATTTCGATAACCGGCCCCGAGTAATCCTGGGAACACTGGCCCATCAACCAAGAAAGGAGCCTAGGCATGGTTCCAGCTCGACGTGACACCTGGGATGCATTGACCCAAACAGCATCGCCTCCCTCCCCCCACATACGAGCTCTCAAAACCCTCACATGACCAGACGGAAAGCCACGGAGCTGTCGATTCCTTAACGTGTGTTTCCTGATATTCATTGCCCACCCCAGTTAACCAGGAGGAGGCATGGGTAGAGGGGTTGAATTTATGGGTCTCTGTCGAACCAGCGAAACCAAGTCGTTGATTTACTTTATGGGGATATGGGGAGGAGGCCATACAAATGAATAAGGTTATGGTGAAGGGTAATTTAACATATTTTATTGAACAACTAGGTGTAGGACCTGGTTATTTGGAAGGGGATGTATTTTTGTTGTCCACGCCAATACTCTGGGTTTAAAAAAGAAATTCAAGTATCGCATTTCAATTTGGATTATTATATCTCAGCTCTGCTCTCAGGAGTCGTCTTCTTCCCCGGCGACGTCTCACAAGAGCACGTGAGAGAAGGTTTTTTTCTCTTTTCCCCCCAGTGCGAGCATCAAACAAGGCTTTCCAGCGTAGAAGGCTGTGAAATGGTTTGTTCGACCCGGACCTTTCCTTGTGGGTAATCCCCAGACAGAGCAGACTGCTTGACTCCCTCCCGACCAGACGATAACAGATTGATCATGTTGATGTCAGGTCCCTGCCTGCCTGGAGAACCTACACCGGAGAGCATCTGCAGTGCCACTTGGAAATACAGAGCAAACTTCTTCTCTTCGTGGAGCAGAGAGACGCCAAAACAGAGCCCAAATAGAATCCACCGGAGCAGGGGGTTTGAAGCCGTACCAGTGGAGGATGAAGGAGAGAGCAGTCGTACACGCATCAGCCCTGCGGAAGTGGAAGCCTTCGATGATGCGTGTCTGTTTGTTGGTACATGACTTATTCATACACATTCCTGGGCTTGACATCCCAAGGGCGTTTTGCTTTGGCTGTAACTCCAGGCAGGTGCTGAGGCAATGTCTCAGTTAGTGAAATAGGGGGATAAACCCTAAACTGCCATCTTACCCACCGAAAAGAGATCCACCTGAAGTATCTCACTTTTGCTTACTTTTGGAAAGTTTCCTATCTCAAAAGGTGCTCATTTGTGTGTACATAAGTATAGACGGCCCACTGAGTGGCTAGAAATTCCTGTATCTGTGCTCCACCAAGGCATTGACCTCTGAAAGGAAAAACCTCCACGTGAACCAAAAGTGATCTCAATTAGCTTCAAAGAAGATGGGTCGTAATTAATTTTGTGGCTTCCCTTGCTCTCAGGAAGCCCGGTCAGAGTTCAGGATGGGTGCTATCTGCACAGTAGTCTTCCTTTTCACAGGAAAACAGCTGAGTCAAAACACATGTGATCTTGCTCTATTTAGCCTTTAAGAATAATCTCTGTTTTACCTCAAACATTTTCATGTGTTACTGTAAATGCATACACACCCTCTCATAATACTTTATGAATCTATTTACAGGCAATGTAGGCCATTACAAGAATACTGAAATCCGGTCAGACACAGTATTTCCATAGGAAGCAGTGATCAATTAAATAATTTGAAGAAAATTGAAAGTCTGAGCCTCAACTATCTGACAAATTACTTATATTTATACCTGCTTATGACACAAAAAGAAGGGAATCAGGTTAGCATACAGAACAAAGATACAAAGAAGCTATAACCCCTAACCGTAACCCTCATTTTCAATTGGAGAACATTACATTTGAATGGGGGTTAAACCAAGTATTCGAAGGGCCACCCTCTGAGTTATCCTGTTGATTGCAAACAGGGGTCCAAACTATTGTGTGTAAAGGCTTTCTGTAAAGTGGGATTTTGTGTCTCTAGCCTGAGTTTAGACGATCGAAGGAGCCGCAAAGAGAATGAAACACGTGGTCATTTTGATTGCTGTGCTACCACAATATTACATTAACATTCATTTGTTTTTCATAAAAACCCAACCATCCCACGCAAAAACAAAATTAGTAGGCTATGTCATCTTTAGTGTTGGATAATCTCTACTAAAGGCTGAACTACCATGTAAATTGTTTTGACACAACTAATATATTTCTATTCCATGATATTAAAGACATTTAGATGATGAATTAGTAAAGGCTGATGACAGAAGGCTGAAAGACAAACATATGGGTCATCAATTGCTTTGCAAACATTCTCTTGTAAAACATGCATTTGATTTCTGAACCAAGCTTGAAGGAAACCTTAATGTGAACACAATTATCACATCATAATATTTGATTACATCCTAATTCAGTGTGTTCTACAGGTTGCACAGAAACATGTATCTGCTAAACGATTAGTAATTTACAGTTTGTAAACACATTCATTTACCAATGGGTTCTAAATGCATAAGCAACATGTGGATGCAGTGAAAATGCACTTAATGCGCTGCCATCTAGCTGGCTCAATCAGCCTTCGGAAAATGGCCCCCAGTGGTTGAATACCACCACTTGCTGGTTAATGGTGTGAACGGGATGTTTAGAAAGCCTCTGAGTACAGTCTTAGACTGTAATCAATGCACTACTAAAAGCATAAAGTTCATAAATTCAAGGATAATTGCCAATACATGTGTTCATTCTCATCCTCTTTTCTGCCCCTTCCATGTGCTAGGCATATGTATGAATCATTTCTTCTATACAAGAGACACACCCCACAAATGATCAAATCAGATTTGTTTGGAAGGTAGATACTGCATGTTCCTTACAGCAAAGAAAAAAACAAAACATAAAATGGCTCTCTATCTCACGTGATTATTTAACATTTTCACACAATTTCCCTCAGTGGCTCAGAGGAAGTTTCAGAGCTGGGAGTGAAGAGGAATTGGTCCCAGCAGTATAAATATGAAAGGGAATATGTTTGAAACCCCATCACACCCAGGAGGATACAGCTGGTCGTTGAGCTCGCAGCGAAAGGATGTGAGAGACGCTCGGCGACCCGAACTTCACAGGGTTCATTTCAGCCTCTTACGTTCTTACCTCCAACCCAGAATCGCTGGAGTATCCACCATCACCTCGCCATGACCTTCTCCAGTTGTTTGCTCTGTCTCTCTCTCCCTTTACTCTATCTCTCTCTCCCTTTCCTTCTCATCCACTTCTTCTGTCTTCCCCTCCTCTACTTTACTTGATCCCCATCTTCCTTTCAGAGGGAATATGTGAGGTCATTCCTAACTTAATTTCCGTAGCGGCTGCCAGCAAGAACGACTATTTGATAAGAGCTTCGATTTCCAGAATAAATGTCTGCGGGGTGGGGGGGGGGGGGGTGGGGAGGGGGGGCGTTGAATTCAATATCTATTTCAAGTTTTTTGACGTTCTGCAATAAATAGGAATGGGTTCTAATCTAATGTTGGGTATCTCTACATGCAACTGTTTTATTATGATTGTCTCAAAGGTTTATGACCCTCACATAGAATCCAATGATTTTCATTTGAGCCCCTGTGGTCAAAGTGAGAGGAAGGCCACCAGAGACGTGTCTACAGTAGCCCCCTGAGGTAGAGAGATGGACAACACAGTGTTCAAACTAATAAAACGGAACAAGGTTTTCCGTAGATTTTTCCATGCTGTAGAAACCTGAACAGAATAACAGATACCAGCCGACCTCACGTTCCCCTGATCATGTCAGACTTGGGAAGATGCATTGGGACACGGCAACGGGCTGTGATCCTGTCATGATATTAGAGACTGAAATGTCGAACTACCACAGGCAAGGGGGTCTGACTCCCTGCCTGTCTGCCTACCACGGCAGAATTAGAAACATTGTAAATGTGAGATCATGTGTGCAGTTCTCTGACACATGACAAATGGGCAGTTGTAAAGGTGGAACATGCAATATTAATGCTCCTTTAGTCCCAAAGCTTCAGTCTTGGGTGGTGATTCATTGCAATGTGATCAGTTAGTTTCCGTGAAAGCGCACGCTACAGTGTGTGCAAGTCAAATGGTGTAGCAGATTGTTGTTTCATTCCCTGCTGTGAATAGATTTTCTTTCTGGTCTGTTTTGATGTTTTAATGTACGGAAAGGGGCCAGTATCAAGGCTCAAGGATATAGTTGTTTTAGTGTTTACTACAACAGTACACCCCAACAGCAAAGGTTTGTATTGGATAGCATTTAAAAGGTTTGTACCGATCATGTTTTAACAGTGTTCATGGTTTCTTACAGATGGTCTGAAAGGTAACACACACACATAAAATGAAGGTAAAGAGAGCGCTACCCTTTCATGAAATTGTTCTTATTCTATTAAAAGCATACACTTTATATGCCAGTAGGGATGTGTACTTTATTCCAATCAAAACACACTAGCAATAATTTATAACACATGTAGAGAAAGCAGAAAACAATCCAATCAGCCAGTTTCATTCTCCACCATACATCATGCCTGCTAACTCCTGCGTCTTCTCCTGAGCTTTAAAGAATGCAAAGCTCTTTTTGATGTGAGACTTTTTTTCTTTTCTTTTGGCTTTCGAAGTGCCTGTTACACTCTCCAAATTAGCATGTTTATTGCTTACTGTTGCCTCGCTATGCTTGTTTGCATATCAAACTCCGGGTCCATACACCCTGCAGCCTGGTTTGAAGTTTTGGAATTGTTATGAGGAAGAGAGTTTTCACAGTTTTAAACACAAAGCACAACATTACAATAAATAAACTCTTGCTCACAAACATTCACGCTTCACTGGCCTAATAGCAATATAAAGGCTCTCCAAAGCATGTGCATACACTGTAAAATATAGACACAGTTGGGATAAACAAAGATAAAAAATAATTTAATATATCTACTTTAATATCAAAAAAGTCTCTTCATTACTGTATTTTAAAAACATAATAAGGCCCCTACGGTATTACACAGTGCAGACACGGAATATCCATTACTGAAAATAATGCATGTGAAATCCAACCATACAGTAAGTGTGCATTCAATTGTATAGGGAAATTGAGACAGAGCCATGATGGTCCTAATACGTCTTAAAAGCAGAGAAAGCGGATCCTTCCGCAGCGTCCTGCGATACCGTGGAGGGAGCATCCCATGCATCTTCATTTACTGTAGAAAGAAACGAGACAGCAATCCGCCAGTACAAAGGGAGTGGCAACAACAAGCCTCACCCATTTCAATGGTTAATGACCAGGCTAATGATGATGAAAGGCAAATTACACTCAATCAACTGAATCATAAAAATAAATAAAAAAGACTAAAAAGGTCCAAGGATAATCATTACAAAGACATTAAAATGAAGGTCACAAAGGTTTAAAGTGTGACCTTGTTTGGTGAAATGTGTACAATAAGGAAAGTGGTGCGAGAATGTGTTCAGTTGAGGTCAGAAAGTGTCAAATAAACCCCTATCTTGAAGTCTAAAAGTCTGGAGCTGTCCTTATTCTAACCTGGCTAGGATCACGCATCTTAAAGGTATATTTTATGTTCTCTGCATTTATAAACTCCTCCTCTGCATGCATTAAGGAATGGGAAATGGAGGGTTTAAAATGCAGTTCTATCCCTCAGGTACAAAGAATTAGGTCATGCTGTAAGGAGAAATGAGGAGTTTTCACATACAGTAATTTATGCTGTTTTCAGGGTTTTTCCACATTTGGGTGTTCAGCGTCTTCCATATGGTTTAAGCAAATACGTTTTATTTTGGGTATAGATAGGCCGAAAACAGGCTGATTATATCGATTTTCACCATGTAGAATAGCAGAAGTGGAGGGAGGGTTTCAGACCATAGATACCCACAGTACCCAAACTGCTGCATTGGTGTGACTTTGACTCCCCTGGGACCAGCAGTATAGTACTGTGTATGGAATGCTGTGGTTAACTCCGTCAAACATTACTGTGTCAGAGGATAAATACACACAGGTGTCCAAAGACAACTGCCAGAGGGTTGTCTTACGTAATTAGTCAGGGCAGTCTCAGTGTTGTATAAATAAAAGAAATCCATAACCGACCGCTGTGATGAGTTTATGGGTGGTAGTCATCATAATTATCAAAAAGTAATGTTTTGGATATGTATTTATTTTAGATATGGTGACAGTTCAGTTTTTTTTTACAGATAAGTGGTCCTTCTCCTTTAATGTGTACACATAAAGAAACAACCTGAAAAAACTGTAAACCCACAATGCATTTCACATGATGTGTTGTTTTGTGTAGCATCAACCTCTGACACATCTGCAGAGACAACCAGACAACAAGTTTTAAATCAGAATTTTTAATTTAAATTAAGTCGTTAACTGTAACACAAAGCCCATATCTGCATAAAATCTCACTACACTGTACACTGTAAAAAATAAATTAAAAAACATTCCATTTCAAAAGAGCTCCTACAGCACATTACTGAACAGGAAGCTACAGCATTTATCCTGGTTTCCTCCACGAGGCATGTAAATATATGCACAGCAAATGACAGCACCTACCACGAGGGTGATAATCTGCAGTGCTGTATCACAGGATTTTAATTTTAATTTACTTGTATCAACATGGATATTGCAGAGCAAAAAAGATGTCATCAAAGTACCTTGACCCCCTGTGAATATGCAAATAATCAAACTTTGAATTTGAGTTCATGAGGGGACACAAACCACAGAGGGTTTCAATGATGCTCTGATGTCTGTGATTTTAATCATGGTATATTATACTTGTAGGCCCGCTGTCTCAACTGGTACGGGGGGGGGGGGGGAATTAACAAGCGTAAGTATACATTTTTCATTGAATTAAGTATATGGACTATGGTTGATTAACTGAAACACCTTGATGTCTCACTTGCATGAAAGCATTCAACAACAACATACAGAAAGATCCTCTCCCTGATACACTGCATATGCTAGTCAAACTCAAAAGTAAAACTGCAAGTCTCATCAGTGCAGTTATTATTATGACTTGAATTTCCCTAACCGGTTTCCCCTCGCTTTGCGTACATTTCCCAGTAAAACAAGGCTGACCCCTTTAAAATCATGTTCACCCAGAACTTCCGAGTCAGCGGCAGAGTGTAATCTCCATGTGCAGTGCCTGTATGGGGGCAGGGTGGAAAGGCAGCATCACCATACTGCTTACTGTGCAAAAGAGAACCTCATCAACTATGAAACTGTCTAGCTACTCACATCACATAGGCTGCAAACACACAACAGACACAAACCATCTTTCACACACAAACTGTCAAAGGGGAATTTGCACTTACAAAAGCACATCACTGTCTATGCAGTTAGATGTGCTTGCTTTTTTTCTCCAAAACCATAGAGACCTTTGCATCTGAAAATGACCATATCAAGCCTAAATGTACATATAGACAGACAGAACACATAGTACTTTCCAGACTATGCCCCTCCTTGATTTATGTGGTTTTATGTGGTCACAGGATTGTGTTTCATTGTTCCCTTTCTATTCGTTGCTTTAACCCTAAAACATACATGCTAACTGTAATGCCTGGTTTTCATTTGTGAAAGATACGCTTTTTATCGCAACTTTTTACTGTGATTCATTTATTGCTGTTGCAATAAAGACTGGCAATAAAAAAAGACAAACGTTACCCTAATTGGAGCACCCCAGGGATTATAAAATGGTACCATGACAATCTGAGATCAGGTAGTAGCCTCGGTGGTGTAAGATGCATTCACTACATGGCAGGACATCTTACCCCTACGAAAGGAAAGGTGCTCTGCATAAATCTTTCCATTTTGTACACGCCAATACCGAATCATGCTATTTGATGCAGTATTCTGTTTATTTTTTGCCAACAGAATGCTTTTAAAGAAGGGAGAATACCGTTTTGACATTCGCATCAAGTTTTCCTCTGGTTTCCCTGGATGGATTAGTGTGTCTGAATGTACTTTCCACTTAACCACAAATCTTTGGATGAGGGTCTGTCATTGTCTCAGAGGGTTCATCTTCCCAAACTCTCCCCCCCCACCCCCCGCCCCCCTTCTCTCTCGCTCATTTTTTCGTCTCCCCTCTAACTGCTCAGATGTTTCTGCTGCGGTAGCTGCGGCTCCCAGGAACACTTCAAAGCAGCTCATGCACGTTTGAGGTACGGTGTGCGAAATACGTCGACATAATATGAGGAGGGATACCGTGCTGTCAGCAGGGAGAAAGGATTAGCGCAAATACCCCAGTGGCAGTTAACTCTAAGCTAAGAGTTCCTCCGTTCTACACTGTTGCAGTCTATCAACCCCAAAAGTCTGTTTTTTATTTGAATATTACAGCTCTGCGCTAGCTCCACAAACCTCTTTTTAATTGTATGCTCTGGACTGTAAACCATATGGATAGAAGGGGACCGAGAGGATACTGTTAAGGTTGCAGTACCTAGCATTGAAAAGAGAGAATGCAGCATAATGACATGGAAACTGGCAGGAATGAGGCTGTGGACAAAGTTTTATGCAATTTGTACAAAAACTAATCTGGTACCATTGTCACAAAAGTTTGTGTCAATATTAGTGCACAATTAAACATGCCTCGAACCACACAATAAAAAGTCTAACAGCAGCCCCATTTGTCATTCTTCTCAGGCAAGACATTTATTCCAAACCACCAGGCCCATATTTTTCGTAATCCCATGCTGTATAAAAAACTGTTTTAAACTCAGTGAATGATTTTCAGCATTTCAGTATGACTGTCTCTTTAGTCTATAAAATAGGTGATTCCTGTGATGGAAAGCCTGCTAGTATTATACTGATGAAAAAACATTTTGTTCTTTTAACGTTGCAATAAAACAATTGACAAATCACTAGATCCCTGGAATAAGTGCATTAACGGTGGAATCCTTATCCCATGTGAGGCGATAGAGTGATGCTTTTTCCACTTAATGTATCACTGCTAGGCTCTAGAGGCCTTATGGAGACCTTGTAAATCATAATTTCTATCCAAGTGATGGATAGGCTTTGGGGCCCCCCACAGTTAAGCTAGAGCACAAAGGGAGTTATCATGTCTTAGGAATCACATTTTTAGCCAACAAGCATGAAAAATTACCCCGAGTTTGTTGTTGTAAATCACAACGTGTTCATGCAGTTTTACACTGTATGCAACATGTTCATGTTGAGTTTTGCTAACACTATTTCCCGAGTCCATACTGGTGCTTCTGTTCTTGATTGTGTTAGCTCAAGTCAACCATTAGGCCTAAATGTCATCACTGCTTTTAAAGTCTAATTTCTCAGGGAAACTTCATCAGTGCATATTTTCTCCAGTCCCATTTTACTCATCCCTCTTCAACATGTTTTGTTAAGTCCCCTTGATACATGCCTGATAAGCCCTGTTTAAAACACATGTTAACACATTTCTTTGTGAACAAATGTGTGAAACATGTACTGTTAGATCCTCCATGTTACAAACCCAATTACAGTTGCTATAGAGTTGCATCATTAAAATACTTCAGCAATAATGATTAGTTGGTAAGTGCAACATGCTCTTGCTTTCTCACTAAAACATAAGAGTGTGATGAGCCTGTGAGTAAGTATATATTCTAAACATGTTTAGTCAGTGTGCATTGTAAAGGAAGGGTGAAATTATTGAATTGAAGCCAACAAATCCTTCAAATAAACAGGCATTGCAGAAAAAGAATTATAGTAAGCAATATAAAAGTGAACTTTTGCCTAATATCAATCGCAGATGTGCTAACATTATTGTTGTCAGTAGTAATGTCCAGAGGAGAACACAGAAGAAAAAGCCTGCTAATTCATTTTCAACATGTCAATTGTTTGTCAGGCACCTCAAACTAATCACACTCTGTACACAAATAAATCTCTTTTTATTTTCTATATGAGTTACGTCATCATGTCAATGCTGACCTCCTTCAACAGGATGTCCAACATTTGAGATAGGGGCCCTTAAGTGTTTTTTGCATGTCTTCTCAAATGCATCTCCTTTTTCTGTTACTATTTGGGGTCATGCCATCTTATTGAAAACCCTAATCAACCAATGTAGCTATTTACCGTTCCAAAATTGGAAACCTTTTAAAATGTTTGATTCCGATCTGTTGTTCTCCCACACGTTTCTCAGTTGCAATATACAGTCCCGAACAAGAATCGAATTTTCTAAGTCGTCAGTTTACACTTGAAAACGCAACAGGAACCGAATGACTCCACAGGAACCTGTTCATGAGCAGCAATATATCCATAAACTCCCAGGTAATGGTAATAGAGTATTTCTTTGCAATCCTTTATTATCATGACCACACTGTGAAGAATAACTGGGGGGAAAAAAATGGAATTCCTATTAGCTCTAATTACTTCTCCGATTTATCCTTGAGAGTGACATGAAGATGAATGAGGCACTCCACTATTTTAAGCAAGGTTATTTAAATGAGTGATCTTCCTCTCCTTATATCACTGCATTAATCTTAAAACAAGACAAGGGGGTTTCACTCTTCCTCATCATTTTGTCTATTCTGGTTTGAGATCCTGCTTTGCACACAAGTGCATGCCCGCAGCATACCACAACTGACTCCAACAGAGATGGCAGATCTTGTGTGAATATGCAATTGACTAGTTGTATTTGAAAAACAATCCAACAATCTCTTTCAAAATAGCAACGGTGGCAGAATAACTCTTGTCTCCTATCTTGATTGTTCTGGCATATAACTCAGATCTATACAGTACGGGGGAGTTCAGTAAATACAGTCTAAGTATCAGTTGCTTTGCTAGAACATTTTTGGCTGGTATTCTGACGCACAAGATTGATTGACGGGAGTCATTTAAATCTTCCATCCGTATTCATTCCTTTCATATCACGATTCTTGAAGCACATTTCATACAACCAATAACAGCAGCAATAGGAAAGTAACAAATAACATGTTATTGTAAGTGCATTTCAGTAAAGTCATGCGTTAAGTGCTGACTGGAAGGAGCTTGAATGCAACCTGAGCTCAAACGAACTTAGAGAACAAAAGAGTCCGGCTGTGTAGCTTCACCGAGTCGAAAGGATTTCTTTTTGCATTCTATCCCTCCTCTATTCCTCCTTCTGTCGCTCTCTCTCTGTATTTCCACTGTTCCATCTCTATCTAGGTGGAGTTACATTGATGCTTGCTTGAATGGAAATACACAAAAAGGACAATCTTTGTCTTGTATCTAGCAATGGCTGAGGGGAGCAGAGTTGGTAGGGGGAAAGTGCCAAGCGTGCTATACTAGATAGCATTGTTATGTTAGAATACCCATCGGCTTGTTTGGGGGCTCCTTCCCAGTGCCTCGAACCTGCAACCCTGCTGAAGAGCTGCAAACACTGAATGTAGTTTCCCCGGACATATCTATCTACAAGCACACATTGATACTGTCTCACACGTCTACAGTATCAGCGCGGGAGAGAGGGTCGAATGTGGAAGTTCAAAAGCAAGTTTACGGAAAAAGGTCCCAAGTGCAACACTGCTACAACCAACTGTGAACATACTCGGGATCGTCTAACGCTGCAGAGAGCGGAAACATTCCGTTGTAATACATCATTCAAACGTGCATGGATGGGAATGGGCAGTGAAGGATTATGGGTCTGATTTGGGCCCATGGTTATTTCGGGTTCTCGTGAGCGACTCTTTACGAGCTTGAAAATGGATTTTTAGACTGATTACCAAAGTCGGGTGATTACATCCTTCATGCCATTGAACCACAGCTGCACAGGGCTGCAGGTGACAACCAATCACTGCTTGGTTTGTTGATGTTGTTCATAGCTGAGCTCATTTGGGTAGCCTCCAAACAGAGAGGGTACACTTCGTCCAGGAATGTATTGATTGTGGCTTGGACATTTATCCAGTTGGCATGTTCTCATTGTTCATTCCACGGCATTTTGATGCTGACATGGGTGAATATGGAGCCTGTCCGATTCCTACACCATGCTCTGTTTTCTTTTTTTTTTCTTTTTTTTCTCAGTCCAGGATAAAATAATGAGTGGTAGACTAAATCTACTGTATAATACCGGGAAACTACAGTATTAGATGCTTAAGGAAGTTACTGTGCTTATTCTCCAAACACAGGAAAACAGATGTAGACACGATAGAAACAGTAAAGCAGTGCTCCTGTAGGGATAGACGGATGGAGGTTTCCTCTTAAACAAAGCTCATTTAGGACAGATTATGGGGTTTACTGTAATCTGCCCATGATGCATTTTATTCCCTTCTTTTCCCCAATATAATCCCCAGCAATCCAATTTAAATCCATTGGCTCATGGATTATTCAATTTCCAATGTAATTGTCTTTAATTGTAATTGTCCTAAAGACAGTAAAGTTGATCACATGTTCAGTTTTAATTTGTACCACACTGCATGTTAAATGTGATGGTACTGTAGATCTTTAAATGTTGTCAAGGACCTTCGAGCACTGTTAGGAAATTGTACTCTCCATCTCTTGACCTTTTTGTCTAGATATAGTATACATGTACAGGCCAGTATCTATGTTTGTACAGTTGTTTGGCAATTGCAGTGATGAATTAGGAGATATATGTTGAAATCATAAACTGTTTGTTAGGGATTAAATCTAAACTTTCTTTTACCTTTTGGATGGGTCTTTCAGACAAAACAATTAACTCAGATGTATTGAATTTTTTTCCTTACATTCAAATAACGTTGTGACAGTTACTTAATACTACATCTCACCTGTCTTTGTGAACGGCTCCAGGTACTTCCCTGATAACACTGGAGGTTTTTGTGTTCTACCACCCACATTTCGATAATATCCACTCCTCATCTGCCCATTGTCTCAGAATAATACATTCTATCACAGTATTAGCTGAGGCAGTGAAATAACCCAAGCTGGACATGGAATAGAAATGAGAAAACAAATCGAAGCTATGGCCAAAATGATTAAATCCTTAATGTGCATTAGAAAAATGATCACTTTGAAACTTCTAAACCTTTTTACGAACTTCTGTCATGCTCACTACTCTACTGAACAACCGTATTTACCTTTTAGTTCAAAACTGTGTGTATATGTGTGTATACGATGTGTTGTAGGGAAGGGGGGGTCTTCATTCACCATTTACTTGATGCACTGTATCATGCTATTTTCATCAGATGCTCATACTGTTAATAGTCACAATTGCAAATTACAACATTAGACTGGTTTGATATCCCTAAAGTTATTACAATTACAAAGTATACACCTCCCAAAAGTAAAAAGGATACTTTGTTGTTGTAAACAGTAGTAAAAAATGATATTTCTTTGGACATTTATATTTACATTTAGTCATTTAGCAGACACTCTTATCCAGAGTGACTTACAGTAAGTACAGGGACATTCCCCCGAGGCAAGTAGGGTGAAGTGCCTTGCCCAAGGACACAACGTCACAGAATCGAACTGGCAACCTTGAGATTACTAGCCCGGTTCCCTAACCGCTCAGCCATCTGACTCCCTTATATCATAGCAAGCAGATGTTTTCATAAATATGTACAATCCGAATGGCCTCAATCTTTTCCGTTAGTGAACATTCTCTAACCACTATTATGACATTCAATCATTTATCAAGTGCAAACCATGTGTGGCAATTAAACAGTGAGAACAGTTAATGATGCGTACGTTGTTCCTGACCTTATTTTTAGTCTATTTAAACCCAGGGCTATTTATCAAAGCCAAACCATGTCATTACCACTAAAACAGATCTTGGAAATGTCACAGGCACTTCTATTCATTTTTCAGGTGGAAAGTGATTCATATTCCATTAAGCATATACATAAAAGACTGAGTATCCTGCTGGAAATAAATGTTCCTGACCTTCGTAAAAATGAGATTTTAAATGCAAATCACCTGGAGAGTAGAGATGAAGCTTCATCAATAGCTTAGGCATGAATACCAATGATACATGTGTCAGTCTACAATCAATAGGTCCCCATAGAAAATCCTAAACCATACATTCAATATGATATGAAGTTTTCTACTACCAACACTGTTATTGTGAATGTTGAATTGTTTCAGAAGCAAGCTAATGAAACAATATATATATAGTATTTACATCATTTCTTATTCCTGTTTTACAGTACAGCAAATAAATCTGCTCGCCCAATCTGGTCTTGCAAGCGTTGCATTACAACAGAACAATTATTGAAACCCGAGATTACAACGTCAGTCTACATTTATCAGATGATTAGGTTAAACGTGCGTGCCTCAGTATTGCAGTTAGGGTGAGTGCTGGATTTAGGGACCAGGAAAAGTGCCAAATTTGCGCCGTGTGTTACAACAACTCACGTTCTCTCCTTCTCGCTGGTCACAACACATGATTGGGTGCACTGTTAGGTTACAAACTCCTCCCATATTTGCTTCTCCTCTCTCCCTTCCCAATATGCTAACAGGCTTCTCTAGCCCTCTGCATCCATCACTGCCCAGAGTGACATTTCCAAGTCTCCTGACACGGACCATTGCAGCTTATCACACACACAGGGATAACCAGAGGGGGAGATTGGCTAGTCCATCACCAGAGGCCACAGGGACGCCATCTGTGTGCCAGTGTCCTGCAGGGTTATCCGTCTTCACACACGCCCTCCATGTCCGGCATCTGCTGGAAAGCTTTCAGACACCCTGATTGGCTCTCTTGCTTAAGAGACGAGAGAGAGAGAGAGAGAGAGAGAGAGAGAGAGAGAGAGAGAGAGAGAGAGAGAGAGAGAGAGAGATAGAGAGAGAGAGAGAGAGAGAGAGAGAGTGAGGGATCAGGTATCACGACTCAAGTGTACCTCTCACATGTGGTAAACATTGCCGTGGTAAAATCCCATCAAAGCAAGGTCATTTAGAGAGCTGGACGGCACACTATTGCACTGACGTTGGGTACTGTCGATGCTGAGAGTTGTTGTAGTCGGTTAGTTGTCATTGTCAATGCGTTCAACAGAAGTTAATTCATCCTTTTGCTTTTGGCTATCTGACCGCTACATTGTTTTTTGTTAAACTTTTGGTGATAGCTTGCCTAATACTAGGTTCATGGGTCTCTCTTTGAAGCTCACAAACACAGATATGTGTGAACACTGGAATGTACACACACACGTATGCAGAAACACACCCACACACATTTGCAATTTTTGTCTCTCTCTGATTCACATAGCTTAATTATATGTAAAAATGCATGTAGATTGCACATGATCCATTATTAGATATGAAACATGATATTCCAGACAAATAAAGAAGAGAAAGTCATAATTCATCTTACCTTATTTGCATAAAATGTTTCATTTTATCATTTCATTTCCCCTCCATATTTTGCTTATCTCTGCTCATGTGGAGATGCATGAAATGACAAGGTAAAAAAATAAAGGTAATAAAATGATCTTAAGGAGATAATTTCTTTTCCACTGCATTGTGAATCTATAATTTAATGTTAAGTTAAACCCAGTGAACAACTATCACTGTGCCCTGCTTCAACAGAAGATCTGGACTATCAACTTTGGTGAGACATCCTATATATAGTTCCACTGACTCAGTATATAATAGATCTCTTAGAGGTTTAGATAAAACATACCTTTCCATGTGGTTTGTGATTGTTTTGCGATGGTCAAACTGCCACCTTCTCCCTGCCAGTAAATGTAACTATCTTCCCGGGCTACAAATAACTTTATCACTATTCTGTATAATAATCATTGAATAACTTAATCATAAATTAACGAGATTGGTATCTGAAATTGTGTTGTTAATGTCAGGCTATTTTTTGCCTTCTGTTAAGTTCACATGTATTAGCTTAAAGTGCGAGAGGTCTGTCAGTCTGGTTGTTAATTGATGATTTAAAGGTGTGACAATTGTATGAATATATCATTTAGAATAGGTAAAATGATGTGTCATGAGGACCAAGTGAAATGTGAAGCCTACAAGAAAGGTGGATAATAAGGTAACATTTTGGGTTTGGGAAAACGTGTCATAAAGTAGCCCTGGTTAAAGATAGCATGCAAGTTAGTAAAGATACCATTCATATCCAATGTGTTGTTGTCTCTCTATCAAATGTATGTATAGGTTTTGCATCAAGTGCATATGTTTAACCTAACCTGTCTGAAGGCTCTTCCCTCCAGCAGAAAACCATAAGGTGCCAAGTTCACTACCAGTCCTTCACATCCTGGATCATCTGCCAAGAAATTACACCCTTCACTGGGATGGATCGGGAGGAAAGTGACAACCTGTAATTATTTTGTTCCCCCCCCCCCCCCCCCCCCGAGAAAATTCACTCTCACTGCACCGATGTGTATGATCACAATGAGCTCGCTCTCTCTAAATGGAACCATTACAAAATAGGTGAGCAAAGTGTTATGATGTGTAGCCTCACAATACTTCCTTTGTATCTCAAATATTGTTGCTGTTGGCACTGCAATGTTATGTAGTTACATGGTAGGTACATTTTTCAAACTTTCCAAATGCAACAGATTGAAAGGCGAAAAACATATTTTTTATCAGCACTGTAGATAATTGTATTTGTTGTGTGAGGGGTGTTTCTTAATTCTAGGCACCAGATAATTGGATTCATCCTCCCAATTAAGTGTTACATTCTCAAAGATATTCAGCCTTGGGCTATAAAGTGATTTGTTTTCCATGTGTGAAAGGCACACTTACAAATATTTTTTGTTTCTCAAGAGGGCATATATGGAGATGATTTTGTACCTTGCTTAAACCATGCAACACGCTGGCTTTGGCAAAGCAAGGAATGATCTGTGTGCTCATAAAGGTTAATTCAGGTTAGCTTTGGCATTGCCAACTTGGCCAAGACTGAATATTTTATTGCCTCTTATTTTTAGAAAACTCGCTTTGCCCTCACCTTCAATTAAGTTTTGGTTTACTTATTCATGAATAGTACATAATTTATTACAGGCTTGTTTATGCATGACTGGCAGCCCAAGGGTTTACATGTTTAGTTTTTCTTTACTCTGGTGGATGCTTATAACATGTTTAAAAGGCAGAGTTTTCAGTATGAAATCAACATCAATTTAATATTTCTGCTTGCCAGGGAAATAATAGAGAAGCTTTCCCAAAAGCCCAAGTCTCAACAAAGTTTTCCAAATAATGTTATTTTAACATATTATTTGTATTCTGTGTAGTAAGCTTTAGGCATTCTTTTCTGAGGTTCAGTCACTTTTTAAAGTTTGATCTTAGAGCATCTCTGCATCATTCCTATTTGGATCGATAAAAACAGTAATGTACTATTATCTCTGGTTACAACTTACAAACCCGGGTTTCGATTTAATTCTATCTCCATTGAAACACAATACGATCATAATTACTCATCTCCGGTGTGTCTGGGGCTGCAAGGCTCCCCACTCCTGTCCCTGCGAAAGATAATATCGATCGGACACTGTTGAATGCTTCTGACATTTTGACCTTGTAAGCTGCAGGTGTGCAAGGATGTTTGCTGTATCTTCCTTGGCGTGCGTTGTGGTGCTTCACCACTAAATCAAAGGGAGGGTGAGGATGGCTTTGCGAGGAGGTTGCATGCCCCCACTGAAGGACATCATCAGGGGTCACGCTGTATTAGCCTCCTGCTATGTTCCCAGCCCCTACATTACAGCTCTCCTTCAACACCATTGGCCTTTTGAGTCCACCCCCAGAGGTTCGAAATGGCCAGGCGCGACGTTAATGTTTTATATACATCTCATTCGACTTCGAGCACATCGTCATTTTTGATGTGACTAGAAGTAACAGACGGCACGGCCGACATAACCTGGTTTGTGGCTGCTCGTGTAGCGTCTCAAGTGTCAAATTGGAAGGAGTAGGCCTGGGACACTGTCGGGATGTGCTCGGACTTCACAATGATGTCATCGGGATTTAAAGGATGCCCTCTGAAGGAGAGTCTGGGAGACCAAGTGTGAGATATCGTTTCCATGATTGATAGGCCCGAGTCCTCGTTGGAGTCCATATATTTTTCACAGTCTGTCGACTGTCTTCGGGGTCTTCGAGGAGAAGACAGTGGACTGATGGGCTGGAATCCATATTTGTCGGAAGTTCATCCAGGGGAACGCTGCATCTACGTCTATGAATGCAGAACACCTGCACCTTTTGAAATGGGATCGTCATCCGAGTTGTTGAAGATAACATCACGAAAACAGGATACAGTGTGTTCCGTTTTTTGAACACAGTTTTTTCTCTCCCTTTGCGTTTTTAGAGCTTTTACCGTAGTTATCGTCTTCTGATCTTCTGATCTTTCAAAGTCTACAGTACTGCTGTGGGATTACGACATGGGTTGAAGATCTAGTGTATCGTGAAGGAAACCGTTTTAGAACTGAAAGAATAAACACTTTTTTTATTCTTGACATGGTCCATTGTGGTTTTAGTATAAACATTATTTTCATCTGCACTACATTTTCTTTATGACTCATTTCAGTATTTGATTCCTCGCTGGTTAAATCATTCTGTGGTCCCTCTTGTGTGGAACAGTTAGCCTGTGTTCCAGAAGTCTTTCTATAACCAACAAAGTATCGTGCATTCTATCAAAGCAACCCAGCTTTGAGTCAACCCTTTTTTAGCGTGCGAGGGGGGGGGGGGGGGGGGTGCGAGCTAGCGGGGGGAGGCGGGCACCCCGATTGGCGCCCCGGGGGGTGGGGGGGTGGGTAGAGACAAACCTTGCCTAGGGCGCCAAATGTGCTCAGATCGGCATTGCCTATCTTGGAGCAGACAATCCTGTATATTCAACTTCCACCCTCAAAAATGGCCTCGTCCTAAGGTGAGGCATCCAAACTTAAATAAATAACAAGTTTCAAAATAAATAACGATACATTTATTACTGAAATAGTGCGCACGGTGTAGGTCTCCATCTCCCTTTACGTGCATTTGTAAACTTGGCACGCCAGCATTGCAGCAAGAGGCTTCATCGATCTGCTGAGGGCTGACTTGGTACAGTGCGGCGGTGAGCTCCAGGGCATCAGTCATTGCTCAAGCCCGGCTCGGGGTCCTGCTCTTGGCTGGCAGGCACGCCCTCCTCCTGGTGACCTGGGACCGCTCCTTTTGAAATGTTAAACAGAAATGTGTGTGTGTGGGGGGGGGGGGAGCGGAGTCAGGGCTTCACCTTTGTACGTGTCAAATACGCTGACGGTTATGGCCCGCCGCCATGTTTGAGACATGGTGCAATGCAGAGTGGAAGGCCCCCGCAGTGTACCTTGCTTGTTTGATTGTTTAAACTCCCTTGTAGAGCTGCCGAGGTTGTCCTGTGTAAAAGTCGAGCATTGAAATAAGAATTTCAAAACAAGTTCACTCAGCCGGTGAGATTAGAGAAGTTCTAGATAGCCACAACCTCCAAAAGAACTCCAGGGTTAAGCATGCCTCTCCGAGTGTTCAGGGTGCCTTCGAGCATTCGGTGTATCTGTGAGAGTTAAGCCTGACTGATATGACCGCTAGTGTGGGACCTTCAGCTTCCAAAGCCTCCTCTCTCTTTCTCTCCTGCTGTCTCTCTGGCTCACTCTCTCTTTCTTTCTATCTGTGTCTTTCACTATACACTCACTACTAAGCACTGACACACACACACACACACACGCTGATTAGAATTCTGCAGCTCCAGGTGTTCTAATCTACTGATATGGCAAAGCTCATAATCCATCAAAAGAGATCGGAGAGCTAACCGTTTCCTTTACGGCTGAGGAATCCGCTTTTGGCGAATTGTCTTTTTTCCTCTCTGAAACTTTGACTTCTGAAACGAATTTTCTGTTTTATGAATGCATATTTCTCTTTGATTCCAATGAGACAGGCCGAATACTTTTTGGTGTTCAGGTGATGGAAAAACAAAATCTTGGGAGTAAATCATGCACTGAAATTCTATCATCTAGCTTCGCTCCCATCAGTGAACGAATGATTCTTGAGTACCTTGACTGCAGGAGTTGTATTACTGTTAAACTCCATTGAGGACTTTGTACGTTTGTTTTGCACCGAATACACAGATAGCCTTTTAACAGTACAGCAATTCATTTGCTACGGTTTGTCTAATGTTAAAATTGCACTGGCAGAAGGAAACAGTTTCCAATAACTTTTTTCAGTTTGGGTCAACTTATTGAAGAGAAGATTGTGGCCTTGTCTTGGGTTAGGCCAGGTTTAGAGTCCGAGGGTGGTTGGATACAACAGAGGAGGCCTAGCCTGACATTGCCAGAGTAGGTGAGGAGTTTTGACAAGTGTTCTCGTATTACTCCCCTTGGTCTAACGCTGGAGCGTGGGGTGGAATTTACCAGCCAATTTCTCAAGGCCTAATACCCCGTTGCCGGGTTGGCCAAGCATTTCACCGCTGATCGTCCGTATACCGGCCCAACACGTGGATATACCGAGCCGACAAGGCGCTGTTTGTGTGTCGAGGCAAATTATAGCTCTTGGAGGCTGCGACGCGGAAAAATAGCTTGACGAATTGTTCCCAGGTCACCCCTCGGGAACGGGAAGGAGTAGACAGACTTTTCGGGAAGCTGTGGAGATACGTGCCTGTTCTCCTAGGAGACGGATGGCTGCTGCTATTTTCGGTTCTCCTTTTCCTGTTGGCGCTGCTTGTTTGTACATATGGCTCCCGCTGAAAATTGGTGTGCCGCTTTGAAGATTATTATTTGATTGGAACTGACAGTAGATGTCCAAGTAAAAGCATAAAATGAAACAAGCTCTAATTGAGAGGGGTAGAGGTGGGGTTAGGAGCTTGAACCGACCTCAGGCAGCTCTGACGCCTATATCATAAGATCCTTCGAATATTCTATGATTTGTTGGACATAATGTACAACTTGGAATAACCTAACAGTGTCATGACTTCACCACAAGGCCATGCAATATTCAATGACAGCGGTAACTGTACCACAATAGCTCCTTCCACCACCTAATTGCTTTTCTATTGAGTTAACGGTAGAGGAGTTTTGGGCAAGAAGCCTGCCAGATTAGTTCATCTAAATGGTCTTGTGTATTGTGACACTAAATCTAATGGCTCTGCTCTGTAGGAATTTTAACTCTGGTAAATGAGACAATGTTGTTCCTTCAACATTCATTTACATCCTGCTCCCCCAAGGAGCTTGTGTACAAGCTGTTCTATACAAGCTTAACCTTTATGAAAATCCCACCTGGCTAAGGTTGAGAAAAATTCAATCTGAACCTGAAAAGACTTGCAGGTTCTTTAGCGCAGTGTTTGAAAGAAATTGCGAACCTTCTTTACAGAGATTAACTGTCGGGGGGAATGTTGACTCCTTTGTGTGTCTGTGAACAATCTTTTGCTGATTGAAAATTCCAGGAATAAACTGAATTCATGTACATTCAATTACATTTTGGAGTCTTTATTAATACAAAGCAGACTGTGCTAGTTCTTTATTTAGATATTTTTTTGTCTTCATTTTATGAATTTCGGTTTGATAACATCATTCATTTGGAACGGCTATTGCATGAGGGGGACCAAGCATACTATGAATCTTTAATAGTTATTTTTGTGAGTTTGTTTGTTTGTTTGACATTGTTAGCTGTAACATGAAATGTTACATCTCAGTGGGCAGTATTAACCAAAGCAATAACACCGAACACCCACAGAGAGACACTTCAAAGGGATCTCACACCACTGTGTTCTCAGACTGCACCAGATTCACTTCTGGTACGTTACAAATGTAATTTAGCAGCCCACACTGTAGAGAAACACAGCCCCTCCACCAGCAATAAAGATAAACAAACAGAGCGGCTAGAAAAGAATCCAACTAACCCAAACACTTTTAATGTTGTTTTACATGCTCTGTGCACACACGGCATGGAAGCAGAAGAGGCAGCAAAAAAATAAAAAATAAACCTTTCTGTTTAATACCAAACTTTCTTCATCCTTGAAGAAACTTGCTTCCCTTCCATATGGTTCCAGTCTGGGCCACCCCGGATCCTCATCATTCTCACCCATCCCCTTCTCCATCCCAGATGAGACTCTGCAGGGGGCTGTCACCTGGCTGTGCAGGCCCTTTCCGTGCTGCCTGTTATCCCAGTGCCTGCCTCTGGGCCATCCAGCATGCCACAGCCTGTCTCCAGGGACAGCCACTCCAGATGAAGAAGTTAGTGGGCTGACTTTACCCCTCACTCCTCTTGACATTGTGGGTCGCAGCAGGTAGGCTTCTCCCCCAGGTGTTTGCACAGAGGCAGCAAAGGCAGGATATTGTGATGTAAACAAACCCAGCCCGTCCGCCTTAAAGTCTGTGAATAACTCCACTTGAATGATAAATTGTGCCAACAGTGAGTCTGCATCTAAAGTGTGTCTCTCTCTCTCTCTCTCTCTCTCTCTCTCTCTCTCTCTCTCTCTCTCTCTCTCTCTCTCTCTCTCTCTCTCTCTCTCTCTCTCTCTCTCTCTCTCTCTCTCTCTCTCTCATCTCTCTCTCTCTCTCTCTCTCTCTCTCTCTCTCGTCAGCCAGTGATGACAGCTGTGGGTGGCTGAGCAAACTCACAGACCGAGTGAACGAGTGGCTTAATCCCAGATAAGATCTTAATGAAATTGTTATACAAAAGATTCTCTGTCTCTCCTAAGCCCAATATGTACACAAAGCACTAATCATCCATCTAATGATCTTTGTTCCGGGATAACGACTGGCTATTGGTTCTTGTTCATTCCACACACAAACAAAGCCAAGCTTTAGCATGATGATGTCTTTCTGTGGTTCTGCTACACTGAAAGAGTACAGTACACTTTTTTTCAAAAGAAGGGTTTATGATCCGGGGACATTTGGGTGTTCGTTGATTCACTCCATTTACTTTTTTGGTGTGGCACGATCCGCATGTTTTATCTGCTTTATCAAAGAATGCATGGTATGCCATGCTGACGAAATCTATTCACTTCATGGGTCTGAAGCTAAGCAGGACACTGTATAATTTATTAATAAAAGTCACTCAAACCAGCCATGCAATTTTTCGATGAGAATTTCCCATTAAAGCACTGGAAAGATTCAATGGGGTGAATAACATTGGCTCCTGATGCAATCACAAGGTAATAAGCAGACTAATTCCCCACTCAAAAAAGAATACAGCACGACCAACAAAAGCGGTGGTGATATATTTGAAAGCTCTTTTCTTTACTGTTTTCTGCTTGAAATTTCATTTTGCTGCTTTCAAATTAAAACCATTCAAAATAAAAATGACATAAAAACATGAAATAATACTAAGTACTGCACAGATCATTAAACGGGAGCCTAAAACATCCAATAGTATGGACTGCCTCCCAACCACAGTGTTTGTAATCCACAAAGTTAAACAACCCTGAACTGCAACCAATAGAGCACTAATATCCTTTCATTTAAACCACACAACCCTTCTGCTCAAGGTATCATAAGCTTGTTGTTTAGCCTTTACTAAAGCATTCGTGTCAAAACAATGATGAATTAGCAGTGCAACGCGACACCTAACCAATGCAGACTTCGCTATCTTATCTTCTCATAGGCTATTTGAAAAGTGTAGGTTACTTATGCATCCAAATAAATCATTTCTTATCAAGGTACATAATACAGTGTCTCCACGCAGCAGGAGCGTATCCAACAGGGCTTCTCTTCTGAAGCTCAGGAGTTAACCGTCCTCCTGTTCTTAGAAATTCAACTCCGACTTGCGGTTCACGCAGGACACAACAGAGCTCAATGTTGTCTGTGGTGCTACTGAAAAGGATTCTACATGCCTGAAGATTTGTAATAATGTGGGTTGATTGAAATATAATGCAATAGGCCTACTGACATAATCAACTTAGTATATATATATTCTTTTTAAATTATTTTTTTATTTTACTTTTAAAAGAAGAGCTTTTTTTACGTGGCTGAGAAGTTTGAATTTGAGGCCTTGATAAATGTCTTGCTGACTAGCCATGTGTATTTACACGTTTTCATTTACCTCTGAGCCCAGGTCTTCTCTCCTTGAGGGGCTGTGGTGGAATTGCCAGGTGCATCCATCATCTAGCGTTAGCTCCTTGATTCGCTTGCTCTCTCCTCTCTTCCATGGACTCCTGTGCATTGACCTTCCCCTCGGGCACCATGGATAAAGTGCTGCGAGAGCTCAAATCGAGCACATCCTCCACAGCCCATTCCAACATCCCTGAGGTAGCGTCAGTTTGAGCTGTAATTAATCGCCTTTCCGGATTCCTGACGCTCTTGTGTCAATCGGCGAAGAACTTCTAAATGTTTCCAACAAGCTGCTGGAGTCGAGGAAACAAAAAAAAGAGGGACAGGTTATGTGTGAGCTTGATCTCTACTTTAAAAGAGATCAAGTTTGACCTGAGCTCATACAAAAGTTTTGATTCTGCATTCCCTGTGGACAAACAACAACTATGTCAACGATCTCACAGGTGTGCTAAGAGGGATTAGAAGCTGTTCAATGTTGGCGCAGCCATTTCAGCATGAGATAACTGGGACACTATTCATAAAGAAGGCAATGTTGCTCCCTCCATTAGTCTTCTTGAACTGGAGCGTGCATTTCTATATTGATTGACGTGCAATTATCTACACCAACATACAACAATACTCACATCCCTATGATGTCACTCACGTATTACAGAACATGCACTTGTTGTTCAAACAGAGAGCTGTTAATTAAAGGTTTTAAGAAACAGGATCTTTCATCTGCTTTTTATTCACAGTTTTTATGACATGCGTTCAGACTTAAAAGATTTAGGAAGAAAAGAGAGAAACCATCCCATTATCTTTTACAATATTGTTAAGATAATTTCTATTCCTAATTAGTTAAAGGTTGCCAAAACCCCAGTACAAAGGAGATAACGTCAAATAACTTCTCTTTGATTTCTGTTTTATTTCATTTATTTAGTTAATTTATCAAGATACAATGGCCTTATATAAAGCTTATTTTAACCAATGTGCTGTTCTAATTTAAGTATGATAAAAAGTTATGTTCTGAATAAAAGTATGGAATCTTTCAGTAAGAATGTCATTTATGAGAATGTGGAGGAATTTTGGAACGTGAACGTCTTGTTCCATAAATGATCTAATCTCCACTGTTGTAATTATTTTATTATCGAGACTCAAATATTTACTTGTTGACGCTGGTTACTTGCAGGAATGCTTTTTACTGACAGAATCCAAGAGTACACAAACAAAAAATGTGTTAGTAGTGATCAAAATACTGCACATGCTGTGGAGATCGTTTAACCTAGGATTGAAGGATGTGCATTGATGCACAGGACCTGCGCGTCAATGCCCAGTGGTTTCTCATTTCCCTTGGTACTGCATAAGTCCCATTTTACGAGTTGGCATAGAAAGACTTAACATTTATCACAAGCAATAATACACCAAATGACTATAAACACTCAATGCCATTGTTGCAAGTATCCTTGTGTTTAAGCAGTACACATGTGAGAAAACCCCAGGAATAGAGCCTGGGCAGAACATGATTTATTGGGTACAAGCAGAATGCATTGTAAACCTGAGGAGAGGCAACTTTTAATGGATTCTCGGTAAAAGACAAACAACTGGAAGTGTTCCTGTCCAGGTTATTGAATGGGTTCTGGGCCCCCAGCACTTACCAGGTTAGCTGTCAAAGATTTAACGGGGCTTGGTTGTTTACAACCGTCTCTTGAATCCTCTCACTTTTTTTCTTCTTTCGTGCGTAATACAATGTGATGTCAGGGTCCTGTTCTTTAGATGTATCCTGTTCCCTGTTTTTGGCTGCTCTGCTGCCATCTTAAAGTCGTTGTCAATCTCGATGTGTCTGCGCTGGGACGAGAATAACGATGTGAGGCCACATCGACGCGGTAAAAGAGGAAAAATCAATGGCACTTTATTTGAAAGGAGCTGAGGTATGAGATTAATGAAAATGTCTCTCTTTTGCAGGAGGCCACCTTTTCCCTTATTATGTACCTGATCAGTGAAAGCCTATGGCCTTGCTTCCTGCAACGTAGAAAGGATAAAAAAGGTGTTATAAAACAGTGCTGTCAATTTGGGGACTATGTCTGAATATATGTCATATTTGAGTTGCATCAGGTGTAGTTCAATGGCATATTTCCTACCCGACGGTTGACAAAACTGCAAAAGAAGTAGGTCTCTAAATAGATTCCATTGGGACGGTACGATTCTGGCTTTCTCTGTCCTCTTGGATGACTGTGAGAATGTTTGTGTCATGCAGACAAATGATGACACAACCCCCCCTTTGAAGGACTTTAAAAACCTGTTCATCGCTCATCCCCAGGGAAATCTACAGGTAGGGAAGATAGATCCTCTCGCTTTAAACAAACATTTTCCAACAACAGGCCACCAAGGGATAGATGCACTGAAGGAGGAACGTTAGGGAAACTTTTCTGTCACAAAAAGTGAAAAATACCTAAATCATACCTATACATATTGGCATTTCATCCACAATCTGAGTTTGCGTAGGCTCACATCCGAGGCTCATATCAAAATGAGTTTAGTCTTATCTTTAATATGTTATAAGCGTTTTGTGTGTGTAATTGTAATTAGACACTCAATTTGTCATATCATCCTCTTCTCCCTAATCCGTGACTTGCTCTCTTCCCTGTCTGTGTGTCTGTCTGTGTGTCTGTGTGTGTGTCTGTCTATGTGTCTCTGTGTCTGTCTGTCTGTGTGTGTCTGTCTGTGTGTCTGTCTCTGTCTGTGTGTATGTGTGTGTGTGTGTGTGTCTCTGTGTCTGTGTGTCTCTGTGTGTGTCTCTCTGTGTGTGTGTGTGTGTCTCTCACTGTGTGTGTGTGTGTGTCTCTCTGTGTGTGTGTGTGTGTGTGTGTGTGTGTGTGTGTGTGTGTGGACGAGGCTCCAGGCTCCACTCTTCCACACCATGTCTTCAACCCCACCTGTTCTGTCGACACACCTGCGGTTCATCAACTCAACAGTACTACTCAACTCCAGTTCTCCACTCACTCACCGGCAGATTGTTTTGTTGTGTAACCACATCAGTCTAGTTCTCGCCCGCTTTGCAGTGCATGCTCACAAATAGAACAAAGACTGGGTCACCGTCCCTAACTATTTTCTCCTCCGTTTTTGTCTACCTAAAGGTCCTGTCTGCCTGCTGGTCTACCAGGCCTACCTGCCCTACCTTTCTGCCCTGCCTAGCCGGGTTGCCTGCTTGCCCGGCTAGCCCAGCACACTCCTCCTGACTTGCCCACTGGTCCACTGCCTTCAATCCTTCATTTAATGCCCCTTTATTTTTTATGTGTATCCCGTGATGTGTTGTGCGCCTGGGTCTGCTAGTCAGCCTCATTGTGAAACATTGTGAAATTGTGACATGTAATTATACTGTTTAGGCTACTATTTCAGATGATCCTACATCTGTGCAGTAATTAGTATGCGCACCATAATTAAGTGTTATACATAGTACAATTAAACATAATTAAACATTGATTTACTTGTCTCATCTTTCTTTATATCTAGATAGGGATAGGCATTTTATGTCTCTGGAATATTAACGTGAAAAAATATGATGATGAATGTGAAAACCCCCAAAACAAGTGTAAGGCATGTATCAGCCTTTACGTAATAGCGACCCAATTTAATGATAAAAACATGTTTATTTAGGAGACTCGTATATCCAAAGTGACGTACAGTATACAGGGCTGATTAGAATGTGCAACCTCTTGATCTGTATAGCAAGTACTGTAACGGCTGAGCCATACCCATTATTTCGACCAAAAAGCAAGTCCAGGGCATGTCAGCTCATGATCTCTCCAAAGCTGACTTAAAAATAGTACACTGTTTGTACATCTCCTGGAGCCCCTTTCAACTGCTGAATAGACCATCCACAAAGGAAAAATTACTTGCTAGTGGGTCCAACTGTTCTGCAAGCAGCATGGCCTGGTTCATATAGCAGTGTCTCATTGTTTAAACATATTATTAACTCAGCAGGTGACGGCATAATTGCTCCATCAAAATAGCCCGCGGGTGAATAGGTAAAACGAGAGCGACAGGGTTCAGCACTGTTCAACTTTCAACTGGCACAGCTGGTGTTTATTGTGCATTTGTGTGTGTGTGAGAGAGAGCGAGTGAGCGAGAGCACAGGTATACAGATGTGAGAGAGGGTGTGTGTGTGTGGGGGATAGTGTGTGTTTGTGAGTATTAAGTGAGTGTGTCACCTACAGCAAGTACTCCCATAGTTTGGATTCGACCCTGAGGCATTATTTTCTCCCGCAGTTGCTTCTCTACCCAGATAGAAAAGATTGTAAGGCAGTGTGACATGATCAAGATGATATCTGGTTGTCAGACGATCTTGTCAGCTCGTAATATTCCTTTAATATTCCAGACATTTAGGAAATGCAACTTGTATTAATCATCTCTCATTATTTTTGGGTGTTCGTACCTTAAAGCAGGAGGATTCGGAGATGGTCGAAATGGCCTCATGGATTTCCTAGAAAGACATACTCTTCCCTGCCATATGTGAATGTCAGCGTGTCAACGTGCTGTTGCCTCTGAGAGGAAACGCTGGCATCACACGAGGACATTGTATGCATGTAGGTTAGCTACATGGGTGCATGGAAATCTAGCCTTGGAGGCATTGTGCTGGTTATCAACAAAATCAAATGGGATTGTGCTCGATGTCAAAGTATAACCTTGATGACATTTTGAATGATAAGGAGCTTTCTTGCTTTTTTGGGGGACAAGGAAACCTGTAGTGGTAGTATTCTATTCCATGATTATTCTATTATCATTAGTATTAATAACCATATGAACATGGACATGAACCAAGAAACATGCTACAAAAAACATGAACTGTCAAACAACGACTGACCAAGACTAAACAAATGACAGGGACTTAAATACCAAACCAAACAAGACACAGGTGAACGCAACAACAGTACCAAGACCACTTACAGGCAATCAACAAGAAACCGGTGAACCTAATAAATACAGAATACAGGGACACACTAGGGCATAATATTACCCAACTGCATTTGGGTAATATTAATGTTGTTTAATATTAACATTATTAATGTTTGGTAATATTGTTACCCAAATATTTTAAGACCTTTGACCTTATAGATTACTGGACAGGCAACACAAATGGCTGATGGTTTTTTAGGCTGTGTTTTGTCCACTATGCCCTGGATTCATAACACTGCACAGAACCATCCAGAAACCATGGCAACCTACTCTGTCTGCCTTGACACAATTGTTGTAGCCACTAGAGACCTATTCTTTATTTTTTTTTCTTACATTATGCAAAGCGTTGGTATAGAACCCTTTTTATGCATATAGATTTACCATCAAAACCTCGAGACCTGTTCCCTTCTGAATTTCTGGGACAAAAATGTTGCTGGGGCTCTAGTAGCCTATGCACAAAGCTGTGTACATTTGATTGTCTCCCCCCAGTTCATTTGTGTTCATGTTTAATCTGAGGATTGTGTCCCTTGTATTAGAGCTGAGTTGCCAACAGCTGAGATGAAGGACTCGACAGTTAAAAAATCCTGACATGAATATTCCCACACAAAAAAAGTTTGTTCCAAAGAGACACCTGTTTTCTTTTTTTCGCAATCAGAGAATTGCTTCTGTTGATTTGGCAGGGTTCAAAACACTGGCTTTTCACTCCAATCTAGTATGCGGATATGGGTGCTACATAACCTTTTCTGTAATTCAGAGAAGAAATACAGCACATGCCCAAGTTCTCCTACGCGTTAATTAACTTGATTGGAAGCTTTTTGAAATGCAAACAATGTTACAACTCAAACAAATGACAGCCCTGTGAAAGGACAGGAAGCCACAAAGACTAACCAACTTCACAGACCAAAGAGTCGCACCAGTGAACTCGGCAAAGCAAAATGAAGAAAGGCAATTATGATAAATCTAGAGAGGCCCAAACTATAAAAGGTAAAATGGTTTAATCCCGAAAAGGATCTAGTGTGGGAAATGCAAGACAATCTTCTTGTGCCTTTAAAGCCAAGAGCATGCTGACAGAATGATCCTCTTCCTGGAATAAACGTAAATAACCTTGGGGCTAATTGGGGCTTTGAACCAGGGCTAATCATGTGAATATTGAGAGTTAGCAATGTAAATAATGTATCAGCCAACTAGCAGCAGAAGCCTGGTGTTTGCGTTTACAGTCATCCCCTCGTAATCTGGACAAAGCCTTTGGTGCTCAGGCTGGTCCATGTACGAGGATCGAGTTCTGGGGCTCAATATCACAATTTAATATGTGTGAATCCCTATGGGTCCTTTGTATGGTTGTGATACAGTATTTATTACATTGCTATTTACAAGCATCAAACGACTGGAGACTTTTACCAAGGTTACCCTATTCAATATATAACTTGTTTTGTGGGAAGTAAAAGAATCTCAGAGGTTTATGAAATATTCCTTGTAATGTGTTGGTCTTTTGGGTCATAACATAGCATTGAGATCATGTTGTGATAATGTACTGCAGGTCTCCTGCACATGCGATCATACAAGATATCTTTATGTACAGAAACCGATTCACACACCTTGAGAGAAAAGGCAAAACTCTTGTTTATAAGACATCGTAGTTCATGCAGCCGTTGGATTCCTTAATCTTGATTGTGATGATTCGAAATGGCATGTCCATGCGGTGAAACAGGAATCTGTCCGCAATCTCAGCCTACCCTCCAACCCACCTGGGGTCTCATTTATAAAACTGTGCGTAGGATTCCTACTAAAAGTGTACGTACGCCCAAAAGCCTAAAATGGCGTACGCCCCCCAAAAAATCTGATTTATAAAACCGTGCGTACGCGCACCTGTAAGCAATGTTCCCTTTATAAATCACAGACTACCCACAAGTGTGCGTTCGTGAATCAGCATTTTACCCCGCCCTGAACACGCCCATTTTTAACCATAAATGCTCAATGCAAAGCACCTCATGAATCCTAATCCAGTATATTAGTGGCCCTGGCATGCGATTGTTCTTACGTTACGTTGAATCATGGCGTCAGGAGGAAAAATAACAAAAAGGCGCAACTTCTCAGACACTTGACATTGAAACACTTGGAGGCGAGAGGTGGAGAGGCGAAAAAACACATTAGGCCTATTAGGTGGCCACAGCAGCAGGATCACCAATAAATAAAAAAGCAATGCGAGGTAACAATTTGAAAACAAAAGCGTATCCGTAAACACACGTTACTTCATGCCGGTTGTGTTATGAACAGTATTAAAGTTTGGACTGATAACAAGGACGTAGTGTAACAATTGCACGGCTGTATTTCCAGTTTTTGACATATGATGATATCTGCACAGTATTAAAGAAATATATTTAGTTATAGGCTACCCTGTTTTGCAGTAAAGGTAGGATATGTGATGTTATCCTGTATTCCATGCAGTCGGGGCATCTCCCCCTCCTGCACAGCGCTGAATTTTGATTGAAAATTTGAGTTGGATTTTGTACAAGGTGTTTATGGAACAATTATCACTCAGTACAAGCTCAAATAACACTGCTGGATGTAATCTTCATGATAATGATGAAAATTGAGTGAAAAGAACGTGTGAGGAAAACAAAATATATAAATATTACGAGTAATCGTTCTTCCTACATTTACTTTCTGCAGTCTGACTACAGTACGGTCATCTGCATCGCCAATTTCCACCGTTTCAAAATGTGCGTAGGCCTACGGCTGGGTCAGAGTTTGCGTGGGGGACCGCACATTCTCCCGTCAAGTTTGTTTTTTATAAATCACAACCTTTGCGTGGGAAGTGGCGTACGCACATTTTCAGCCCCGTTTTGTGCGTACGCAACTTTTATAGATGAGACCCCAGGAATGCACCGTGAGTCCACTTCCAAACTGTGGACGTCATGTGACCTCAGAATCCATCACACTGAGTCTCCCTGAGACCGTTGGGCTAACAAACCTCTGTTTCTCTGTGTGGTTGTCTCCCTCGTAGACACTGCACTGATTAGGTGGTAGGGGTGGGGGTGGGGGGGGTCTTGTGTGTGCCTCCCGTGGGCGGGCATGATAAGGGAGATTGATAACGGGGGTTGGGGGGCCGTTCGTAGCAGGTGGGGGGTGGGGCTGATCTATGGCGCCGGGTCCCCGGGGATGAAGCCATCCCGGCTCCGCTCGGCTGCTCAGGGCCACCGGACGGCGTAATTGAGAGGAGATGTATTTATAAAGTGTCCTGCTCAGCAGCCACGCTGATTCTAGTAAATCTGGAGGGGAGCTAAAAGGCAGTGTCACAACCCAAGGACACTCGGAGGAGCTGGTCCAGAGGCTGCCAGTGGGTAATAAGGGTGTCACTTCGTCCCAGACTGAATTTCCTGCTGCTAAACACTGTTGCTGTCCCTGCTCTACGGTGGAGACCGAATGTTCCTGGCCGAAGTCCAAAACTGAAAGAAGAGAGAACTTCAAAACCACCGGATGGCCACGCATGCCACATCCACCAGGTCTGTCGAATTGTGAATGATGTCATTTGCAGACATAAAAGCCATACCCAAGGGAAGTGTATGCATGTACACATGCAGGAAAAGAGAATATTCCCATTGTGTGTTTGTCTGAAGTGATCTCTGTGTTCAGTCAGCGCCCCTCCAGTTGAAGTATCATTGTTTTCCTCCAGGATAACTTACAGGCCACCCACCTCTGCTACAGTATGTAAGTTAAATAGAGATTATTCATTCATCAGATATATTTGCTGCCTTAGCGCATGTTCTGGCCTTTGGCTGAGCCTGTGCTGGGCTTAAACAGGAACCACAAATCACACCAGGGATATTGATTGGAGCTTATGACAAAATCTATATGAAATACTTTGAGGTATTAAAACCTGAGCAGGGGTTGGAGGAATGAAATGTCCCAATATGGGCAGAGGAAAGTAAAAGCCTATTTTCGATATTGGATCCTGCCAAGATGTTTGGGCACACTGAATGTACCGAAGCCTTGTGAATTCTCAATGTCATGATTCACTATAACAGCTTTGTCTCTGTTCAACAAATACCCAATGTCTTCTTGTTTGGCAGGAATACTATAACCCAAGCGAGGTTGTCATTAGCGACTAAGAAAGTGCACTACAAACACAGAAAAAGAAGGCCATGGCAAACTAGGACTGACGCTAATTGCTCAAAAGAGTCTACAAGCATTTGACATGGCTTCGGAAACACCAGGGAACACAAATGTGACATTAATGTTCAACAGATGTCTTTCCAATTAACTAATTCCGAGGAGGGGGAAGGATAATGATACATGGTCTAATGTGCTTATAAATTCCTCTTGCTTAGACCCAAACAAGGCAGCCACTTTCAAGTTGCATGGCTGGAGCAGATCAAACAGCACTGATGTGCAAATGAGACAGGATATCCACCACAGGCGCACGAGGAAACACTGTATGGATATAAAGACCACACACTTTTGAGGGGACCTGCTTAAAATACAGAAACAAAACAGGACTATCGTTCCAGATGGATTTTTACCAAACCCACACGGGAATAGCAACATGACCCTCACTATGCTGTACTGGATGTCCTCTCACTGGCCTATATTGGTACAGGCTTGCAGCCGTTGCGTCCCCATCTAATGCTCTTTTGTTTTTGCTTGAGCGTAGATTAAGCAGTTCACGTAAAACATTTGGTACATTTAAAAGCAGCAAATGAGACATTGGCAGAAGTGAAAATCTAAATGAACACTCAGTTTCATCGGGAAGTGTGGCATGATGTGCTTGAGATGTTTTGTCCTGTTATCCAAAGCCATAGTTTTTTTCAAACTCACAAGAGAATTATTATCAAAATGTACTTGGCTGCTGATAAGACCCTGGCTCTGACTGAAAGCATGGAGGAGAAGATGGGCTGGTGTTGGATTAGACACAAGACAAAGGAAATAATGCCGGCATTCCTGTGTGAGTTCTTTCCTGAAAACACTTCGACAAGGTAGTTTTCTTGGCATGTAACATGTTGGGACACCTGCTAAAGCAGATCTCCTGTGATATAGCTTCCAGTGGGAGCTTTAAGATATAGTACGTTAACAAGATCCTTGTATATTTATTGCATGTCAGACATATGGCAGTTAAAAATTATTTAAAAAGCGACATAAACAATATTAAAAGTGAAACGATACGATGTGTTATTCACAGGTGACACAAAGAATATTAAGTGAATCATATTAAGTATATTATGTTTTTCTCTGGTACGAGGTTTGTGAGGGCTTTCTGGTCGCTTGCTTTGTTTACCTCAAGTTATTGGAATGAAGAAAGGGTCACAGTTTAATAGAACATTGAAAACAATATCAAAGACACAGTTCAATATCCAGAATGTGATTTTTATTTTACGAAAAAAACAGTGTGTACTGTATATCACCTTGAGAGCCAGATTTTTGGTGAAAATGTTAAGACGTGGGTAAACGTATTGCTATATTGGAGGGGAACGTCCTTAATAAGTCAAATGGTTGATACATTAAAAAGGGATGGAATGAGGACTGAGGTAAATCAGGGAGGGGAAGGTGAATCTTTGGTCATTCGGCACCACCTTGTTCTCGTAGAGTGGTGTTTAACGAGCTCTCAGACGAGTTGGTCTCTTTCGTAGATCTCTGTCATGTCTCCCGTCACGCACACACCCAACCTCGACCACGTCCTCCCTTGGGTCATTAAATTCCCATATCAGTCACAGAGAGAGGAGTTTATGGCTATCCACCCCATCTCCCCATCTTCCGAAAGCTGCCATACAGCTGGGGTGAGCCAGAGAATGCCCTGCCAGTTTATTGTTATTCATGGTGCCATAGAAACCCTCTGTGGTAATGCTAGGATGGGGTTGGCTAAGTATAACTGCTATCAGCATTTCTGTCTCGAACTATGTACTTTTGTATGGCAAATGAACCGGAAGAACCACTTTAAGATACTGGTGACAAGAATGCAGCTACATAAGAGCCTTAGTGAGTAGTAAGAGGGATTAGGACTGACATATACTCAGCGCGGATGAAATGGAGGAGAATCACAGTCATTTGGGTTTTTTAAGTCTTGCCTGCTGCCTCTCTTAAGATCTCTCAGGTAGCAGATGGCTGACACTGTCTTAAAACTGGGATTTCAAGGTTTCACAGAGTGTGTGGGATTCCCAATGCTGACTATAATCTTCCAATCACATAGCCAGGGTCACATTTTGTCCTTGTGTTCTTCAGGTGGCACTTGGTGGCGAAAAACAAAGACATTTGTCAGTCAAGGCCGGATCTACCATATGGACATTCTGGGCACGTGCCCAAGAGGCCTTGGGCATAGAGGGGCCCTCACTATCGGAGAAATCGTTTTTTTGGTCTTTTTCCGGCTACATAGAAACAATCAAGGCCGGATTAGTACTCCAAAGGGCCCTGGGCACTGAAGCTCATGCCCCCCCCTCCTCCCTACAAAGCGAGCGATAACAGCTATTGACACCCAGACAGACTCCACAAACACTAACACAATGCTACGGCCCACCTTCATTATTTGAACCTCAAGCCAGGCATGTCAAATCACACACCTATTGGTCAAAAGCTGAATGACTAGTCCAGCTCAGCAGGCAGCAAGTATGCCTGTCCAATTTGATAAACCAAGTACTGCCAGCTCACTCACAAATCACAAGACAATGATACAATTAATTCAATCATCTCAAGGCAGTGTATGGCTCAAGACTATGGCAATGTATTGTTCACTGAAAATCATCCAAGCAGAAGGCACACCATTAATTCTGAAATGTGACTGACTGAAGATACAACGATGCCATCACACAACACAGATGAGTGCAAGACAAAGAAGAGAAAAAAGCATCTGCAATAAGAAATATCCCCCTATTAAGTAGCTTTAAAAAAAAAAACTAGAAACGAAGCATAGGATGTCGAACTAGCCAACGTTATCTTGAAGCATCACCATCTACTAGCTACTGTATGCTTGGCCTCAGCCAACTGTGGGACAGAAGAAGATTTCTGCACTGTCCTTGATGGCCATCGAGTCCAAGCTGATGAGGGAGCTGGACTTGATCTGAGACTTTGCAAAGAAAAGAAAGAAGAACTTCAAAAGTAAGAGCTATTATGCTATCTGTGATTTGAGTAGAGCTAATATAGATAATCTGTTGTGACTGTACGTGACCAGATAATGTATTTGGGCCCAGGGGTCCTTTGGGGTACTAATCCGGCCTTGTTGTCAGTGAAAGGCAGTGTGGAACTTCTGGAAGGGTCCAACATACAATTTAGTTACACAGGACAAGGACGAGGGCAAATTGTAACTTCATATGTGTGGGTTGTCAGACTATAGATTACAGTAACACAATGTGTTTGTATTGTCAGGCTTTCCCAAAAAAACAAATGTAAACGTATGGTAAGCTGTGTGGTCTTTACAAAGCAGTCTTCAACAGACACTGTGTCACAAGATGACCTTTCTAGTGGAAGAATCCCTAATACTTGTAAGCCCTCAGATTCGGTAGATGAACTCTGAGTGTGTGTGTATATGTTGACCTTTATTCGTGCTCTGTACACATACAACAACTAACTCTGCCATTCTTGCAGAGTGATTATTGAATGCAAGGTGATAAAAATGTTGACTGCATGAATAGTATCAATAATGACTTCAAACTTGATGTGAGATGAATCTCAATTACCCCAGGTTAACCAGGGAAAAACAACACATCTTTTACAATTAAGAAGTAGGCAGAGATACATCTCTCAGATTCCCTGAGCGAAATTGACCGAGACATGGTTGAAGCCTGAATTTGCTTCCTGGCTGGAGTGCCCATCTGTAAGTATTTTGGTGTTCTGTGTTGGAATTTGACTTGTGAACTAATAAAGCAGAGGTCATTATCTGAGCAATTAATTTGACCTTGATACAGATTTGAGTCAAACCCTCCTCCAGAAAAATTTCTGAGGCTTTGGTTTTCCTCGAAGTAAATCATAAACAGTTTTACTTTTACATTCCATGTGGAATGTTCTGTAGAACAAAGATCTACGTAGACTTTGACATTTGTTTAAAGGCTACAGTATTAGACCCATCAATTCTGGTCCGGCTGCCTTGAATGCACAGTTTTGATCAGATCTCTACTGTCCATCGCAAGTTCTCTCTGAGGTCTCACATAACATGTTAAACTGATTCTTTTGCTCAGTTTTGTGTGCCAGCATTCTCCTTATTGCTTATGACTGAGTGAGAGGTATCTGGAAATAAATTACCGTTCTTAGTCGGTGGCCATGTACAATCTGACTGTGCAGTCAGCAGTCACTAGGATACAAAGTCACAGCATCTCCTCGATCCAGGATGAAGGCCCATAATGCTTCCTCTCTCCCTGCATCTATGAAATGTCATCATTTGCAGACGTCACTTTCAGCATAGTTCACCCATCTCCCCGTCTGTTTTCACTGCCAGCGAGTCCCTTAGAAGGGAGCCGTCAATAACAACTGTAGAGTCAACAGCAGAAACCTGGAGAGAGGCAGGATCGCGTTGCCGCTTCACGTGGGCATACAATGAACTTGTGAGATCCGGACTAAATCCTGGAGTGGGCTCTTTGAATTTAATTAGAAGCCTTGTGTTACGGCGAAATGTTGAGGCGAGCCTCCCACTGAGCTGAGGGCTGGGATCTCTCTCCACCTGCCCCCCCACTCCTACTGACACCTCTCTTCTTCACTCTATGTGTCCCTTCTTCATCCTCCTTCAGGGATTTATGTCTATCAGACAAGAATGCGTGAACAGGCTGTATTATGCTAGGCTGCAGGTGTTGAATTGAGGTATTAGTTTCCTAACCTGGGCTGAGCCTACTGCAAATGCTTTAAATCCGCACAGCTTCTCTCTGGCCCTTTCTGGCCCCCTCTCCCCAAGACCCCCCAGCCTGTCTTCTGTCGGAGGGAAATCACTTTTAGCCCATGTGCTGCTGCATCTCTCTGTCTTCCTTCCATCCTTAGAGGGAGCATCTTTCTCTCGCATAGCTCGCTTTAGCTCTTTCTTTCGGTATCCCGGTGTGCCATTTGAGAGCTGTAAGCAAGGCCATCTTTCTTATCTCCTGTATCTCTCACATCAGCAAGTCTATCCCCTTAACTCTCCCTTTGCTCTGGGCTGAGACACATGCTTTACGGACTGCTTTACTCCAGTCAGTTGTTGAAAGTTTTTTTTTATGTCAATTGCTCAACACATGAAGATATTGTAGATCCTGTACAGTGGGCCAATGTATATTTTTCAGAGAACATGTTTGTCAAATACATATACAAATACAAATACATGATAATACCCACTGACACTAAAGAGAATGGCAATACATATCAGAAGAGCCCATTTCAGATGAGAAAACACAAAGAAAATATATTCATCTCCATTAGCATTTTGATTGGGATCAGACACTTTTAGAGGGGTAGTTCTAAACTGCATTGATGTAGTCAAACAGACCAGTTTAAATGTTTCAAATCCCCTGTGTTAAAAGAGAGTTAAAAAGCAGCAATTATCTTAGCCGCTCCCCCAAAAAAGTTGCTGTAGACTTTCTAATCCTATAAACATAGCCCTTGTGACTCACTTTGATAAAGAAACATTCCAATTAAGTTACACTTCACTTTAAGTGCTTTTCAGCACTATATGGAAGTCAAATGAGAACGCTAATAGCATTCTCATTTCACCAGTTTCTCATTATGCTGAGTAATGCAGTGTGAGGCCTTTACACATGCTCGACAGTGACAGACTCCACATCACTTGTCTCTTGAAACTTCTGACAGTCGCACTAGAGTTGAAAGTCAGATGGCCTTATCCTAACACAAGATGGATGTGGTGGAGCAGTGTTTCATGGTGTTTCGAAAGGTATCTATTTCACATTCCTTGGTGAGAATAGTGAGTGAGGGAGATTAGAGGCCAAGGCCTGTCTTTGTTAAGGATACTTGAGAGATTGTTATTATCTCTGGTTTTATTGAAAACCGACAATAAAACATTTTGTAGTCCAAGAACCACAGCCTTGAGGTCAACAGGTGAACAAGTTTCAGCTTTCTGCCATCAATCAAACATGTTAAATACAATAAACGTCAATGTAGTGCCATACATTTGAGTTGGAAAGTATTCCCAGGCACATAAATGAATGCAATTTATCTGTGGTCAATCTGCCACACACCGACTTGCTATGAAAATAGCACACATCACGGAGACTTGCATCGCTTTTGACCTGTCCCTACATGTTTCTACAATGTGTCTTGCACTTGTGACAGATGCATGTCTGAGGTTGTTCGCTAATTGCCTCATTCTGTTTAACACTTTGCAGTGTAACACATTTGGTTGTCTGTCTTTTAGCATTCTCCTTCATATTCAGTTTTGCTCTCATATTTTCATATTCTCAACCAAAAAAATGAAAATATCCCAGGGGCCTGTCTGTTTTTGTGAGCAATTTGAGCCGGAATAATGCTGACACAAAAACGGTAAATGTTTCATTTTGCCATTTATTTCAAAAATATAAAAAGAGCCAAGCCTGTCCGACGCTTTACAACAATGCCTGTTTCATCTCTCAAGGCTGTGTGTCTAGTTTCTTACAATTCTTCTTCCTTTGAGCACAAAGCAGTAATATTTCCAACTTAGCTTTCATTTTGGTTTTGCCTATGGACTTTTCAATCAAGGCATGGCACACTTTGCTCGGGATGTAATCAATAATTCATAGGTGCTTTGCTTCCAGGCACGGGTGATGTCACAAAAGGCAATGCAATCAAGGAAAACAAGACACATCTTACAAGCAGGAACACTTCTTACTTAGCACAGCACCTCCGTGTTTCTTTACAACTGTCTTAATGTATCACCTGATTAAGAATAGGTTTTCGAACTATTTAATTCAAGACTGACCTTGAGGGACAAAATCATTGTTGGGGTGCTGTCTAATTTCACCTTACAATGATTGATTAATAATAATTTGAAGCTAACTTTGTTGATGATATGTATGATGAATGTTCTCTTGTATCTTTGCTATCGTTGATTATTCATTACTTACCAGTTACCTTCTCAGATAGTATCTACCATGGCTGGTTTGGATGGAAGTGTTAAAGTCATGTTGACTGAAGAGAATGCTACATTGTCAAGTTTTAAACTTGATGCATCACATCACCCAAGGTACATGCATAATAAGTGACTCTGCCTTGCTGTTGTCTAGAAAGAGCTGACTCTACATCAGATGTGCTGATATGCACCAGTAACAACTCTCCAAAAAATGTGCATCGTAGACTTGATGAAAGATGGAGGATTCAAACACCACACATACTCATATTAGGTTTGCACTTTCAGGCAGTTTCTCAGAAAAAAAAGTGTTCTCTTACAATTCTGCTGTTGGATGCTGTTATAATATAACCAGGCAATGTAACACACGTTTTTCATTGTTGTGATGAGTTTAGTAAAGATGAGACATCACAAATAGTCAGTCTTGACAAATAGTTAGACGTAAATAGAAGCCATTGATATTTGATATGGTCACACATCAATGGGCATCACATATGAATGATACATCTGACCTTTCCAAGTTATCTGAAGGTATTAAATCTTTCATCATCCATGCTCTCATTTTGAAGTAAAATGTCAAATCATCCACCATATGAAACCATACAATACATTCAGTATACAGTACCAACTTGCTGGTGTTTAAACAATGGTTGTAAGGTCAGGTTATAAACCTTTAGGTGCAAACCTCTTGTCTGACTTGCTTTGATTTTCTTAGACTGTCAGCATCGGGTGGCCTCTCGTCCTTATCCCTGACTTGTGGAGGGAATCAAAGAAAACCCTGTAGCTTAGCCCCTTTTGACAGCTGTCCAGTAAATTACCTGCTGCCAAATATGCTCTTTAAAACCGTTGTGAAGGCTGATTCTGAACTGAGAAGAATCAGCCAACTGATGTAATCTCAATTCAACAGCATTGCAATAAGACAATTTAAAGAAAGACAGTTACCTAGCTCAAATTTAGTCAGTTAGCAGACGCTCATATCCAGAGCAACTTACTGTAAGTACAGGGACATTCCCCCGTGGTAAGTAGGGTGAAGTGCCTTGCCCAAGAACACAATGTCATGCTACGCAGCCGGGAATCAAACCGGCGACCTTCTGATTAATAGCCCGATTCCCTAACCGCTCAGCCATCTGACTCCCAAGTTAGTTGGAAGTGTAAACCTTTGCATTGCTTGTCCTAAAAAGACCAGGAGTCTTTCTGCTTGATTGGTTGGCAAGTAAATCCCCTGAATCCCCCCAGTTGAAGGAATTGGCCTTTTGACTTAGAATCCATCATGAATGGGAACTGGTACTGTACTGGCATATGGTGTCTAGTGCCTGGATTGTCTAATGCCGTTCAGATGAATAGTTCTGGGTGAGCTGAGGTCCAAAAGCCCTCTCCTGTCACATCTGCTGTTGTTCTGCAACTGGCCTGTAACCAATATTAATCCTGAAGCAGGCCACTAGCTTTAGTCTTAATATTTCTATTTTTTTATCAGCTATTTTTTTCACGTTATTTTGCAAAACATATTTGTCTGATTGTGACATATTATCTAACCATCCACGTGTTATAAAACAATGACCTTTCTTGAATGAAGAAGCAAGGTTCAGTCATTTATCAAAATGCTTTTGTGTCCCTTTCCTTGAACAATACGATGAACACTCATGCCTTTAGGTAGTCAGCCAGAACAGCATTTATACAAACACCAAACAACGTTCTGAACCATGCAGTTTTCTGTCAAAAACAAAAAGCCCTGGTCTGAAAAGCTGTCATTATACATGATGTGGTGGAAATACATGATGCATTTAATTGACAATAAGAGCAGCTTAAAAATAAGTACTGGGCATAACACTAGCTAGATATTTGGACAGTGGATCAGATCAGAGAGAGCGATTAGGTTAAGTTCCTGAGTTGTTTCGATGACTGGCAGATTCAGGGAGGATAATCTATCTGATACACCTGCTTTTGTGATTATGCAAGATTTCCAGCTTGCTGACCTTGAGCCCCCTTTGAGCCTCAACGTGTGTGCTGTAAGGAGGGATGGATGGAAAAGGAAAAATCAAGAATAAAGCTCTGGAGATGGTGTGTTTACTTTGAGAAAATCAAACTTAGCCAATGTATTAGCTGAAAGCAAGTCCATCTGTCTCGGTGAACCTCCCATTAACCTTTACTGTAATTGCTTTAGTGTTTGTACAGTAAGTCTGTGCATTAACACTATGGGAATGTAATGGTATTCTGACAGCCCTTCAGCCATTCCCTTGATTGTAGAAGACAAGGTATTATGGCTCCACGATAGAGTGGTTTGTGTCTAGGTTGTGGAGCTGATACGCATGCATCCGTCACCTCAGTGGACAAGAAATACGACTCAAGAATTATAATCAAAGACACGGAAGTGGTCTGCCATATAGTCTCTCCGGGGCGGGATAATCATAGGACATATTTCATATGGAATTCAAGGGTAACAGAAGAAATATAATCAACAAGTGTTATGCAAAATAACTGGCCAGAAGGTAATCTTATAAGTCATGGTCAACCTATCAGGAGGCATTTTCCAGTCTCAGGCCCCAAATACCCCTGATCTAAGATGCCAGGCTCTGACTGGCCCATAGAAGGACCTGCCTTGTGACATTTAACGGACATATTTTTTGCTTGCTGAGGACACGATGAACTGTCCTCCAACTGTCCTTTTGGAATACAATTTTTACAGAGAAATACAAAGCTTAATACTAGGAAATGACAGTCAATGAATTCTATCACATAACATGGCACTGAAGTCCGGGTTGTACTAGCGGTTGTGATTAACATGGTGATGGTAAATCCTTTGATGTCTCCCACATGCGAAAACATAATGTCTTCATGACTTCATCTTAATTTCCCAGGATTCATCCAATGTTGCTTAACTCAACTTGAATGTCTTAAAACCTCTGACCTCCATTGCGCAATACCACTTGAGCAAAATTACCAGCCCCGTTACAGCCTTTTAAGCAAATAATATCAATTAAAGTTAATTTAATAAACGCTTGTCCATCCTCTCCCAAGTTTGTCCTTCCATATTACAGATTATGTTGATTAATTGATAAATTTTTCTTCAAATATGGGAAGTCTTAAGAACAGCTTAGCGTTGCAAAACCCACTAAAGCACAAAAGGAGATAAAAGCTTTTAATTGAATTGTACCTCAGCAAAGAGGAAGAAATGTGATAGTTGGAAAAAGGGAAGAGGGATTTGAAGCGAGGCATATTTGCCCAGCTTATTTGTTTATCTGAGCTGAGTTATGAATGACAGTATGCTCACTCAGGTGGAATAATATTCATAACATAGAGAAAGAGAGAGCGAGACAGAAAGAGAGAGGGAGAGAGAGAATGAATTATGGATGACACAAAGAATTCATGACAATTCAAGCAAAAATGGAGTGCAGCATAAGACTATAATATTTCAGACTCAATGCAATATTAGGAGGAGAGCTCAGAATGTTTTAAATGTAGTTGAATGTATAATTTTACACCCTTAAAGTCGAAGTTTCCAACAGTCCCAGCCCATGACACACACGCAGAACCCTGGCACAGAAAGCAGTCACAAGGTAATCTCAGACCATCTACAAATTTGGCCTCTGCATTTTTGCATTAATCAATAAACTGCATAAAGTTTCAAACCATTTCACATTGCTTTCCTGAAAAACATATCTGAAGAACCCATACATAGTTCTTCCTTTGACAGTATGAGATTGGGAGATGCGGTCTGAATCAATATTCATTGTGCAGCTTGTATTTGATGTGTGGCTGTACTATCTGTGTTAGTTATTCTGTCAGATAGGGAAAGTGAATGTGTATTTTTAGTGCGTGTGCGTGTCTGCAAGGCATGGCGTGCTTTGGCCCATGGAGACAGAAATAGAGGTAGTAATTGCGGTAAACCTAGACTCTCAACACCCCAATGCACATGGACTTCAGCGCCCCTCAAGGTTACAGCGGACACTGGCAAGTAATTAAGATTAGGTTAATGGAGTTAGAGTTCCATAAGCCAACGTTTAATTGAAATGACTAAGCTTGACTTTGTGTTCTAGTAATGGATGAAAGGATACATAAAAACAGCGATTGAATTTCCATTTTACCTACGGGAAGAAAGCTGCGTGTCGTGCTCCAGGGGTCTGGCCACATGGGTGACCCATCAGAGACCCATTGTGACGTCCCTGTGTGTGTGTGTGTGTGTGTGTGTGTTGTTTTGTGGAGCACAGGAGAGGGTGAGAGGGTAAAGAGCGTGCCCATTCTGAGTGTGATGCCCACTACACATCCCTGAGAGCCCAATTTACTAGAACGACATGCAGGGAGTACAGTACCATGACGTGGTCTGTGTGCCATGATGTACAACCTGTCAAAGTCACAGGCAAACCTTCCCCACAAGTTTCGGAGTTTAGAGGTCAGTAGGTAAATAGAGTACTTTGCATTGAAAGCATCCCAGGTTAAGGTCATATTTTGAAATGTGCTTTCTTGGAATAAACATTATTCAGTTTGAGACAGAGGGAGACGGAGTGTTTGTGTGTTTGTGTGTGTGTGTGCGTGCGTGCCTAAGGACATGCATGCATGAGTTGCGGAATAATTGTGTGTACCATGCAAACAAAATGAAATCCAGATAGATTCAAAATGGATTAGTTTGCCCTATCATTAACACCACAAACCAAACATTGGCACTCCCAAACTGAAGCAACTCTGACTTTATAGGAACCATCGGTTAACTATGTTGATTTATACATCTTTCATGACTTTATATATGTTTCATATTTGAGTTCAGGGACTTCACCAATCCACAGTTGGTGAACTTGGTGAACAGCAAAGAATATCTTGGAAGCGAAAAGTGTGGTACAATAACTCAATTGTTGTGAGTGTCCTCCGCAAGTAGATCCATCGCCAGAGCAATGTTGCATATTGTCTCATGGGAGTACGTTGGCACAGCTTGAAAAGAATGGATACACAAGGGAGAGAAAACAATGCAGCCTCCCAGAGTCTCTGTCCTCGATCTAGTGGAGCAAGCCAGAGAGCAGCTCATGTAACACTAGGCAGGAGGTGATGTCAACAAGTTACAGTCGGCTGCAACATTCATTAGGCATGCACCTACAGTATAAGTCTGTCAACTTTCTTTGTGGAAGTCTTCTTGAAAGTCCAATGCAGATTTGATTTTGGCACTGTTTCTTGGTTAAAAGAACAGGATTGGACCACATTCTTTACATGCAACTCAAAGTTCATGTGTTGGGTCAAAGAAGACTGTGGTTTCTATGGCTCCCTCAACACTTGCTAAAGACCAAAACCGTTTTATAGGAGAACAATCTGACCATCTATTAATTTGATATTGAATCTGGACAAAATGTCAGCCTTCTGGACACAGCCAATTCATTTGATCTTGGATTTGGACAACATTTCAGCCTTCTGGACACCAAACTATCATTTGATATTTCAAATAGTTGAAAATCTATATACGGATCAATAATCGCGAAGCCTGTTTCTAATAAACATGCCTGTTTGATCCAAATGTATGGAATTACATCATTAAGCACAGACTTTTTAAATACAGAGAGCAAAATCCCACCCAGGCGACAGCTTCAATGATATGGAGGAGATTCAAAAATCGCTAAACTTCATGTCGGAGGAGATAAGCAAAGTGGCCAAACAACAAGCAAATCTACTTGACCTAATGGAAGATTTGCGTCAGCTGAAAATCCTAATCAAAGAGAAAGATAAGAGGATCGAAGACCTGGAACGGAGAGTTGATGATATGGAACAATATTCACGCATAGACGATTTGATTATCAGTGGGTTAGAAACCACACACCAAACCTATGCCAGAATGTATTTGACAGGAAAGACAATGCTATACAAAGCAAAAACATTGCGCATTGTAACATTCTTCCTCTGAAAAATATAAAAGTGAAGTCCGCAATCATAATTCGGTTTGTAAATAGAAAAACATGTTTTTTGTGGTTTGTTTTTTATAAAGCCGACACCAAATGTTAGGGAACCACTGTTTGAAAACTGACAGCCTTGAGACACTGAAATCATCCCAAATCTTCAGGCCTCTGACTAATGCTGCCTCAATTCTGCTTGCAGCTTTAATTTTTATCTGAAACGCTTTCAAGGCCTATAATAAAGACTTCTGTTTCGTCAAGGTTTAGCTATAGGAAGTTATAGTACACACAGTCCTTGATAGCTGTAAGGCATTCTTGCAAGATAGAGCTTACCAAGGTCATTTGGTTTGAATGAGAAGTATAGCTGTGTAATATCCGCATAACAGTGACCAGAAATACACTAAAAATGACTGATTAAGAAACCAAAGGGAAGCATGTACAGGGAGAAAAGAATAGGATCGAGGATTGGACCCTGGGGCCCACCACAAGCCAACAGAGGAGATGAGGAGACATACTCATCATCAGTGTCTTGACACTCCTTGCCAGGGGAAGGTGCCAGAGAAGAGGAGCAGGAAGGAAATGAAGGGGAGGAAGAGGAGAACGAGGTATGGCCACCAGAAGTGAAATGGCACTTCATTTTCACTGGCACATGAAGAGTGTTATACAATTAAACAGAAATAGTATTCCGTGTGTTTTTTCAGTATTGTATTTAATGTGAGCTGCATTATGTGGCCACTGCAATAAAATGGAATGTTTTGGGGGTTTTATCTGTCTTTTACTATGTTTATCTCTAAAAACTTAAAATGTATGTCCCCCTCTTATAGAGAGCCTTTCAGACTGGCTGAGCCGAGACAGAAAAGTGGGAATTTATTCATGCATTTAACATTTTCAAGTGAAACGAGCTAGGGCAAAAGAGAGAGAGAGAGAGAGAGAGAGAGACAATATTTACGATATTTTCCATTCACTTTCCCTCTCTTTTTCAACAATGTGTTGCCCACTTCCCCTAGTTCCATCCTGTGAATCCTCGGTTCAAAACACCTTTCACATCTTTTGGAATATTTATTTTCACACAAATCGATAATCAACCAATAGTTGCCAAAAATCTGTTGTGCTAAACAGGCACTATTCTTGTCACACGTTCAGGATAATGATAAGTTACTGTAGCTTACAATTCCACTATGCCATCCACTAGCATTGTTCGTATGCAATAGATTGAAAGACCCTCTGCAATGCATCATGTTTTCTTGGCTCAAGGAAAATTCATTTCTCAGTCTTTTCCAAGGTTCATTTGGATAGAAGACAGTGTAAATAGACTTTTCTTGTTTTTGTTTTCTAAAGTGAATATTTCTCTTTCTAAAGAAGATTCCTGAATATTTTAGTCCCAGACCAGAGAACACAGAGGCTCAGGTCTCTATGGAGTTATACTGAGATAAGGCTCAATGTTTGCCTGTGACTAGAGAATGACTTACTGCCGCCAGCTCAAAGCACAACCATATGTGAGGCTTGAAGACAGATGTTCAAGGAGATAGCAGCGGGGAGTATCTCTAATTCCCTGCCACTTTTTAAATATGATTGAAGAGTGTGAGAGTTCAGAGGGCATTTGTAGGAAAAAATGAACTAACAAGTTAAAACCAAATATATTTTCCAGAAACTTGATAGACAAACTGGTCAACATTGTTAATTGATTTTGTTAGGTCACATAGTAAAAGGCTAAGAGAGTAAGACATGCACTCTGAATGCCCTGACAATTCCCATATTTAGTCTCACCTGTATACTAAATTTACTCTAAACTGAATAAGTGTGCTGTATCTGTCATTGCATATAGGAGTAATGTTCACTTTGAAATACATACTTTGAGATTTTATCATTAAAGTGATTTCTTTGGACTTCACCAAAAAAGCGCTTTATCGCATCAACATGGGTAGAAAACGATTTTGTAGGCTGCCAGTATAAATCAGGTGTTGATGTTCCACATTTTGGTGTAAAATCCACAAGGTCTGAGAAATGACCACCCTGGGGTCTGGACAGACTACTAACTTGCCTGCCCACCGCAGAGGCTTCCCAGGCCTGACTGTTACACTTTTGTAGGAGCCATCTATCTTGATAAAATATACAGTTATTTTGACCTTGGTGCAGATACACAGATGAGTCAGAAAGAGGCTACTGAGAAGTCCTGGAGAATATACAACCATCCTTCTTGCTAGCCCTATTCATAAATTTACCACAATGAGATTGAAGAATCATCCATTATTGAGCCTTCAAAACACAAGGCCACAGAGATAGGGAGACCAGGGAAGAGAAAGGGAGATAGAAAGACAGGGGGAGACAGAGATATAGAAGGAACACATGGAAATATACCTTCCTAATGAGATAATGACAGGAGATAAACATCATGAATTCTAACAAGAAAACAATCCCTACAGTACTGTTCATTCATAATGGTGTGACAGAATCGCTCAATCTGTAATTACAACATATCTACAAATTGTTTTATTTTTCCTTTTCATGTTTTGATTGGATTTGATTATTGTGGAGGTCTGTGTCCTTCAGGTTTCAGTTCATTGCTACCGTAATACAGTTCTCATAACTCTCAAGTCTAAAGTCTGAGTTTTACCTCACTTGTGTGAGTGATCAAGCCTCCATTCTCTCAATTAATAAACAGCTTCAGACCACTAATGTTGTTTTGTAATTGCTTGTTAATGCTTCGCCCATTCTGTACACATGTTCGAGCCCAAGTAGTTGATTGGGTTCAACTCTGGAGTGTCAAATTGCTTATTTTGTATCCCCCTTCACGCAAGTTATCATATTTCCACAGTAATTCATCAACAAACAATTCAGCTCTGTCATTGGCTGGGGAATAGTAGCCTCAATTACTTATTTATGGGTGTTAATTAAGCGCATGATTGTATTTGAAGTGTTCTCTGGAGAAGGTTGGGTTAATCATTCTATTCATGTTGTAAATCAACATCTACAACAGTTAGTAAGGCAACTGATTAATATACCCCAGATTTACATCTCATAAAATAAGTCATTCCACTGACATTGATACTGGCCTGTAATTTATTGAATACGTGTAAAATCCCCAAATTACCTGTTCATAACTTTTGAGTTATTCTCAGACATGATCCTAACCCATAATCCTTATTTACTAACGGTTTTGAACTATGGACCATGCCGTGCAATGGCCTTCCTCTGATCACACTGTATTGGGAGTCTCTAACCTTGCTGGAGCTCCTAAGGCTGCACACAGAGGATTGTCTAAGGCCATGACTTGTACTAATCCGTTTTACAGAGCGAAACCTGCTGATATTCCAACTGGCATCAGCATGAGTCTGCTGGCCTGGCCTATGTACACTTGATGGGAGTTCTCTTCCTCGTTGGGTTTAATTAAGGTCCTGAGGTTAGGAAAGCGCCATTTGCACCCCAGAAGTCAGCTCGTGGGGTGCTGTGGCAACAATTAATTCTCCTTGTGCTTATGACAGTGACAGAATACCTGCTGCCGCACCTAATAACTCCTTCCCCATTTGGAATAGAAATATGGACCTACCATATCTGTTAAAGAGAAAAATGACTCCATGTTGGCGAAATATATATATATGTATATTTATATATATATTTCATTTATTTATTTATTTATTTTTGGGTGGGTTCACCTCCCTGTGGAGGAAAGTCTTTGAAAAATTGGATTCTGGGACTGAATCAATAAGTCTCAGTGAAGGCTTACTTTGCCTGATGGCGAAGGTAGGCGTTGTCCATGTGACTGTGTGGGGAGGATGAGGTTACACACAAGGGTTGATTTGTGGTGTCGTGGCTGGTAATCAATGGATATGGGCCTTCGTCAACTCATCCGTTGATTAATCTTCATTAAGTTTCCCTCAGACATAATTAATTCCAACCATGGGAAAGAAATATGATCTTGCGGAAATGACAGAGAAAACACAGTGAAGAGTGTAGCCTGTGTTCTATGGATCAGTTTGTGGGCTAATTTAACTTCCTGCGATACAAGATGAATACATATTATGTTGCATTTCCTCTGGTTCTTTTTTGATTTAAATCATCATGTTTATTCCCATTTACTGTATTATCTTTCATTTGCATATTTTCACATCAATGCTTTCCCAAACTGATATATTACCGATAGGCCTGGCCTTTTTTTTATCGCCAATTGCTTTGTGCATAAATGTACTCAGCAAAGATTGATCCTGACAGTTTTATTGCCAGTTTTGCATGTGTCAGATGCAGCAGACTACTACCAAACGTGCTTCTCACTATTCACACCAGACCATTGTCGGAGACTCATCTTGAATCCATCTGGATCAAAAGATAGGTGACACACCTGAAGCCATATTCCACCAGTCTCCTGCCAACTCCTCATGTCAAAAGAAGGATGTGTGGTGAATCCCAATCACACCAAAGTCAAATAATATATTCAGTATATTGATACACTTTATGCAAATATTCCTATGAAAAGCATAACAATCCCTTGGGGAAAATATGTCACGTTGAGCCACTGAAATATGCATCATACATAGAAAATGCAGCCCCTTCAACTCAAATGTTGAATCGACAATCAAATCCAATTTGTGTTGCTCAGAATAGACTTTGTCATTATTTACAAGTACAAAGGGTCTTCTGACAACACAGTCCAGCTTACAAATTCAACCATGCAAGTTGAAGAAGAATTGCCAAATGGCTTCATTTGGGAAAGAGCTACACTCACGAATGGCAAATCCCTCACATGCAACTTTCAACCACTTAAGTTCCATTTGGATTGTTTGGGGTTAGGTTGTTGTGTTTAAAACCACATACAGTAAAGAAGGTTTCTTTCCAATAGTTCCCATAGTCTAATTCTAGATGTGTGCTTTCCTCTCACTTGGCAGTACCCGCAAAAATACATCTGTCTCAACAAATAACCATCTTGTTTTGCCATTTTCCCTCCCATTATCATGATCGAACAATACAAAGAGCCATAGTGTTTCCTATGATACAATGTGCTCTAAAAAAAAATATTTGGTTGTTTCTTTTTAGTTTTGTGGTTCCAATTCACCCAGTATCGTCAATTGTCCTCCATCTTATCTCTTCGATGTTCTGAGTGTCAGTCCACCCCTTCCCCTTTGTTAATGAAATATCACAATTCATCTCCCCTCCTCTCGTGTCCACCTTTTCTCTTTGAGTCCTGTGGAGAGTCAACCCTCCTCCCAACACACACACACACACAACCCCGACCTTACGTCCCCCATCTTCTCCCATCCTACAGGGTGGCTTTCTCTCTCCTCTACAGCCTTGTTATTCATGCCTTCCCCCAGAGGCCTCGCTAACAGATTGGCAATAAGCTGGGTGGCAGGCCGCTCCGACACGTGTCCCCCCAGCCCCAGTAATGGCCTGTCCCTGGAGGGGAACCCTACCTGTCACTGATCCCACACCTCCTCTCTCTCTCTCTCTCTCTCTCTCTCTCTCTCTCTCTCTCTCTCTCTCTCTCTCTCTCCCTCCCCTGGATCCAACACTCCTCTCCTCCCTGCCCTGTCACCCTATCCACCCTCCACTCCTTTCTTCAGGGCATCCCATCATACGTGCCCCCCCCCCCCCCCCCCTTTATTTTCTGTCTCCCGCCATATCTCTCTCCTCACGTCTTCCACTATACCCACTATCCCCACCCCCTCCTCCTCAGCTCCCATTGCATCACATAGTTCTTCCACACAGTCACTTCTCGGGTGCAGACCCTAACCTTTAGCCACTATGGCAGGACCAGAACCACACTTCCAGGCGTGGCACTCCAGAACCAACAGCTGATAACTGTCCAGACAGCATTCCATAAGGCAGCCTATGAATTGATTGGAAAGCTTGTGACTGGGATGGAATATGCCTTGAGAATCCTATAACCTTTCCAGTATATCTCCCCACATGCTCTGAAAATGACAGTTTAATGTTTCAGATTAGCCTTTTCCCAGAATGCCTCATGGTTTCAGCCCTGAACTCCAGTGGAGGACTCAGTGTCCTAAGCCCTGGGCTTTGGAAGTGCGACAGCGATTGATTGTCTTACCTTTATTTTAAACATATAAAACTAGGCTTAGTCGGATGCAAGGGCACTTTTTGTGTGAGCTTGTTCTTTTCTTTTCAATATACATCTGATAACAAAGATTTCTATTAAATAAATGTTGTTCTTTAAAGTGATGTGCCTTTCACAGGGATGTGAATACAAAATAACAACTACCGCTCATGGTGACCGGGCAGTGGATAAGATCCATCCTTCACGGAAATAAATTAATTTCTCAACCTTTTGCTGTCACCATCTCAACAACAAATAAACATCAAACTGGTAGGGATTTCTTTCGATTGCGTCAATGCAACTGCCTGGCTTTTGACAGTCACAACAGTATCAAAGGACAATGCTTTATTTATGTTCCAGTGGCAAATCTATTATTTTCTCAAGTGTGTGTGTGTAGTTGTGTATTCTGTACGTGCACTGCGTATGTGCATGTCAGGGTGTGTACCATCACATAGTATTTTCCCGGATCTGTAGTTGTAGATGGAATCTGTCTACAGGTCAGCTAAACAATACTGTATCATGGAAGTGGCAAGTTTTGGACCTATTTAAAATTCATATCACAATAAAAACAGTTACTGGAATGCTATACATTCTATGCAGGTACAGTACAGGTAAAATATGGCAGAGGAAAGATGGCAGATAGATGGCATGAGGAGAAATGAATATGTACAAAATGTATGAATGTGCATTGCTCCATATTAAGGACATACACTGTATTTTGGCTTGGGCACATATTCTCCTCACCATCCTATCCTACAATATGGCGAGTCTATTTCCACTTTCTCAACTTCTGTTTCTTCAGCCCCCTTCTTTTCTCCCCCGGTCTGTTCTCACCCCTCCTCTCCTCCTCTTCCATCCTGTCCTGTGTGTAATTACCCAGGAGCATCTCCTTGAGATGGCTGTCGTCTGTTCCACACCCAAAGAGCTGGGCTTCCTCTGGGACCTGTCAGGGCCCGGAACGCTCCGCAGGTTCACTCATCTCTGCATGGGCCCTGAAGTGTGTGTGGGTGGGTGTGTTTTTGTGTGTGTGGGTGTGTGTGTGTGTGCGTGCGTGCGTGCTACTGAGAGAAAGAGAGAGGGACAGAGTGAGCAAGAGAGTGAGAGTATAGAGCGAAACAGAGAGAGAAAGAAGCTTTAAAAAAACTGGGAGAGAGAGGTAATTCTCTGTCGCTGTCTTGCTGTGCCTCAGTTCCAACTCACCGTAATTAACATTTGATTGCTCGTTATTGCCCGCATTAACATCACACCATTAATATCAAACCATGTTACTTCATGGTATATTAATACTGTCAAGTTCAAGTTCTCATCTCACAGAGACAGCAAGGACCTCAAGCAGACACCACGGGCATTAATGTCTCATACTAGCTCTGTACCTACTTTAGAGACACTGGACTGCTCTACCACATCTAACATGTACCAAAGAAAGGACATTAAGCTGTACCACTTGACAGAAACCAGAAGATCTGAAATCCAGGCAGCGATCCAGCAGTATGGTCTCACCACTGCTCGCAGTAGACTCCAACAGAGCGCTCGCGCTAGATCTGCGTGCATGAGGAATGTATAACTAGTCAAGGAGTCGCATTTCCAATGAAACCTCTCCTCTTAAGAGTTGTTGAGAAAAAGAGGGAACCATTGGTTCTCCTGGGAGATCTTAAAGACAGCTGGGAGGATGTTTCCTGTCCCCTAAAGTCACAGCGGACACATGGGAGAGATGACTTGCCAGTGGTTTGTCCCTTCTGCTTTTGTGACGCAGATGACAGGCTATAATATCACTTTTCCTTCATGACATTTCAATATCATTTTCATTTCCCCCCCCCCCCATGAAAGCTCAGAGACATGTTCAGCAATTACTGACATAGTGAGTGGATCTCGTTGGCAGGGGGGGAAACCTTTAGAGAGCAGAGTTTGCCGTTCTCACGAACAGCATTTGAATCCTGTGCAATGTACAGTATTTCCATACGGGAAACGGATATATTTAAACACTATATGACTTTCACTGTGAACTGCAGTTGAGGTAGAGGCCAGTTTCGTTGTGAATTGTATTCCCATTTCCTCCAAAAATAACGTTAATGTGTATATTAGATGCAGCTGTGTGCGTTTGCAGACAGTGTCTGGAATGATCATATCAAACATAATGTTATACTATACAAACAAAATGGCTGCTCAGACTCTCCTTGTCTCGCCCCCCCGAGGCTACTTTATTGTTTCCTTATTCCAGATTAAAGCCCCATCAAGGTCTCCCTGACCTCGACAGAGCTAGCAGTGTGAGACGGCTCCTGCTTGTCTTGCATTTTTTGCCTTGGCTCTGGTTTCTTATCTGTTTCATTTTTATTGAATGGCTTCCGGTTGCTTTATCCCCTGGGTTACCGGGGCACGCCTACTCGCTGATATGGGTGAGGTTTTTATGCTGACTGAATGATCATGTGGCATCTCTCACAGCCTCTACACACACCCCTGTGTGCACACATACACACACACCTGTGTGCACACATACACACACACACATTTAATTCACACAGACGACACACAAGCTCAACTTGTATTCCCTTCAGGGTTGCATGATTTGTCACTTTAGAAGGCATTTCCTTTACTGATGCTTTGCTGAATCCAGTTTCTTCCTGACTCAAAACCGAATAATTATTATTTAGGGTAAAGCAGTACAATTGTATGAGGTGCCGTTTAGGAAATAATTCAGACTGTCCTTACACATTTACATTTAGTAATTTAGCAGACGCTCTTATGCAGAACGACTTACAGTAAGTACAGGGGGACATCCCCCCAAGGCAAGTAGGGTGAAGTGCCTTGCCCAAGGATACAACGTAATTTTGCATGGCAGGGAATCAAACCGGCAACCTTCTGATTAATAGCTCGATTCCCTAACCGCTCAGCCATCTGACTAACTGCTCTAACTGCTCTAACCACTCAGATATCTGACTCTCCCTTCCACAAACACATGAAACACATGCAGTACACATTCACATATGAAACATTCACACGCATTCATACTACTGAAAACTCGCATCCACATGTCAAACACATTCACTTTCACATGTAAAACGTTTACACACACATTCATACAAGCTTACTAAAAACTCAAATCCACATATGTGAACTGCTTGCATCGACACATGAAACACATTCACATGTGAAATGTGAGAACATTTTCATTATATCCGGAAGTTATTTCAGTATATCTGGAAGTCATTTCAGTATATTCGGAAGTTATTTCAGTATATCTGGAAGTCATTTCAGTATATTCGGAAGTTATTTCAGTATATCTGGAAGTCATTTCAGTATATTCGGAAGTTATTTCAGTATATCTGGAAGTCATTTCAGTATATTCGGAATGCAGTTCAGATCACCACGCGTGCGTTTTAAGTCAGTTAAGTTAGTCATGGAAGATTTCAAACACGGTCGTGTGGTGACTGAATCTGGGGGGCTTGTTGAACACAATCTTATCATCCCCGATGTGATCCACAACATTGCAACATCCATAAACATAAACTCCTCTGCACCACGTACGCCCTCAAATACTGAGCTTAGATCCTTGTTTCGGCCCTGGCAATGCTCCCCTGCATAAGGTTTACTAACATCCACTTAAAATTCTCAAATCCAACAGTCATAGAGGAATTATTGAATTTGGATTTTTATGGACTGTTTTAGTGTTGTGCTGGAACGAGCTGGGTCCTGTCCACCTCCAGTTGGCAGCACCTTAGCCTAATGAGACTGAAATACTATAGAGTCCAGTGCCCTTAAGGTGAGTTATTGGAGTCCAACCTATTTCTAACTGGCAGACAGATGCAAATACAATATATTTCCTACTCTCTCTTCAAATTCTCGGTGTTAATGAAATGTCTAGACAGACTGCAACATGTCCGCAGTGCGTATTGCCTGATAGATCTAACTTTGGTAAGAAAATGCTTCCAACAAATGCTGCATTTTCTCTCCAGTGATGTTGATTTCCTCAGCTGCTGGTGTTCAGCATAACTCCAATCCAGTGGAGACGTTATGCCCATGTATAGACTGTGATTACAGGCTTATCCCCGTTTTCTGGCACAGCATCTAGCTTGAAGTTCTGGCCACAGATGAAATCAAGTGAGAGAATGCTGGCTGATGCTTTGCTGATGCCTGGCCTCAACGTTTGAGCTAATCAACACGGACATGGTTTAATGGACCATGATAATGCTGTCTCCCAAATCGAGGTGCACGCCAAATTGTACGAGTCCCTATAGCAGCTGAACCTGGCCAGTGAGCGAGACCAGAAGAGGGAAACAAAGCAAATCATCGCGTTGGTAAAAGACAAACACAACAGGAACAGCTGTGACACCGGGGACGTGTCATTCAGACCGAGCTTGGGCACAGGTGTGGCAGAGGTGGTTTGGAGTCAGGCTCTCGTGGTCCAGAGGTGCTACCACCTCTTCTGTGTGCCCAGCTAGGGAGGCAGGTTCATGGCAGGTCAAAGGAAGACTTAGAGTCCCCTCAACATTGACATCCAATTCAAACCTAGCAGGAGACGAACCTCGGTGAGCTATGTGTGTGTTCCTTTAAGAATATCATGGATCATGTCTGCATCTGGCCTTCTACTGTATCTTAGACCATTCCAGAAAAGAATGTGCTCCCCAAATGTGCTCCCCTACTGCACTCTGCCCTCCAGCACCTGAAACAAGGACCAACACTTTGCTGACCCTTCAGCTAATGATGCACCTCTTATTGTTTGGGTTTCTGGTACAGTGCCTGGTGACAGTGCATAAATACCTAATCGACTATCTCTTAACCATTACTAATTATCCCACAGGAGGCAATTACAGTGGAAAGAATAGGAACAAGGCCTATCTCAACAAGGGTGGGTAATTACCACGCTTAATATTTTCACCGATATCAGATACAGTCTAGAGCACAGGCCTAAAGGCAGACAGAGCATTATTCTCATAACACTGCTTCTGCGCTAGGACAATCTGTAATGCGCTGAGCTATCAGTCCTTAGAGCAGGCCCGGGCTGACGTGTTGAAGAACGGAAAACCGTAGGGATTTGATCCTCTTATTACCAATAAACGAGCCTACGTGATGCCTTATTTTTATTATCCTTCCAGACTGAGCCCAATTAGAGAGTAAGAGTCTATAGAATCGAGCAGGGAGATCCGTCCAAATCTCAAGGGGTTACTCCCATTGTGGGTTTTGGGCGACTTTGGTGGCTATTGCAGTTTTTGTCTTTGCTGTAAATTAGGGTAATTTTGTCTTTGTGTTTGCTCATTTTGAATACGGTCTTTTCAGATTCATGCTTCCAAACATTTCTCTGTTCAATTATGTTTCTTTTTTCTTTTTTGGTTAGGAAAACAGATGCCATGGATGGGTACCTCCTGTACTGTACCTCTGGCTTCTGTTTCCCAAGAGATGTACTGTACAGCCTCAGGGGGTCTAAAGCAATCATGCACATCTTATATTTGTTCTCCCTCCTCCCCCACGCCCTCCATTCACCCCACCAGCGCCACCATCCAGGTAAGATGCCATTTTGAAATTTTAGTCATGCTGATGGAACAAGACAAGATTGGCTTGAGATTGAAAAGGTCAGAAATAATGGATGTCAGGTTTTAGAGAGCCATATTTTCCAATATGTCATCTCCTCTAATCATTATGTTTTTGCTCTTCATTTTTTTTTGTCTTTCTTTCAATGACGGCAGAAGGCTCTGCGAAGCCCAACAATTAGTATTTCATCATGCAATAACCTTTGGAAGTGTTCATCGTGAGGACGTAGAAGAAACCCTTGTGACTCTAAAATACTTTTCTACCAGTTACTGGGTCCATGTCTATCTGACATAAGCACCATATGTAAAAAAGAAAATAAAAACAATCCCTTGTTCACAACTTTTATAGATGGCTGTGGCTTTTTTTTGCAGATATAATGCAAGGTGTAGAGTCAAGAATAGAGTTAAGTCAGTTTATTTCAAGTGTAAAAACATTTCAATGAATGTCCATAAATGCCCCTTTCTGCTCACAACCTGGCAACTTTGTCCAGTTAGGAAGCATTCTGTAGCAGATTACTTCTGAATTGTAACCTGAATACTTCAGAGAGTGGAGCCATTACTGACTGGGTTTCTACAGAGAAGGTGGTAATGGCTTTGCTCTAGCTCAAAGGGCTAATGGTGGGCTTGCTCAATGTAAGTGCAGTGGGGGTTTGACGTTCTTTTATATATTATTCACCGTGCCCTCCCATCAATAGATGTCAGACCTGACTTCGCCATCATAAACAGTCTAACTATGCCTTCTCTACTACACTTTCCATGGTAAACAAACTGTACACACACACGCACACAAGTCTTGCACTAAACACGCCAGGAGGATGAGTTTCTACAGGCCATTAGCAGTGACCTTTCCGTGTTTTTATTCAGCCATTACTGAGGCAGCCTGCCACAAAGCTTGACTCAGTTGCTGATGAAGACAGAAAAGCAGGCAGGTTTGTCCTGTGCGAGTAGTCAGTGTATAGACTGGAGTAGTGACAATGGTACAGCAGAGCCATGCATGGTAATGGTAACGAACAGAACGCTTTCAGTCTGTCAGACTATGAGTCATGACACAGCACTAAGATACTCGGTGGGGGTCATTGAAAGGCATCTTGGTTTTTAATATTCTCTTCTAGTTAGCTCCAGGCTGCAGAAGTGACACAGCTGATGAAATGAAGCCCAAGGGGAGTTGGTTTCTTTGGACGAAATGATTTAAGATTCTTTCTGACCCAGAGATGCAGTGACATTGCCAGAAGAACTAGACTGGGTTTTTTAATGTTGTTTTTTTTCTGCCGTCTCCCATCTCAGTTTTGTGGATTTTTAAATACCAAAACACTTTCTCAGGCGTCAGCGAGGATGTGATGCACTCTTCACAGATACCCAGAGAAGGAAGTTTAAACGGCATGAAATTGGAATGAATTCACACATCATCTAAGCTATCTCCAAGGGTTTTCATCCGTTCTCTAGATTTCACCCGACACACTATCAAGAGAACTAACGCATGAAATGTTACTTAAAGGAACGGGCCGATACTTTATACCACAGCTCTGAGGTCAGACCATTCTGCACATTTGTCGGGCACTTAATTATTGAATTAAAAAGATCCTATTCAATTAGAATGAAACCTTTTTTAGTCTGGGAGATTATTCCTTTTGAATGAAACACAGTGCATTTTTGCAGATTGAACATTGTGATCCGAATGATGTGTGATCCAGCCCAGCTGTTCCCAGACACAAATCTCACGCAGGCGTTTGGTCTAAAGCCATTCCAAACAGCCGTGGACCATAATGCAACTGAAATTCTGGACTTTAAACCTAATGACTACAATCCAAATGTTATTATTTGGACTCACCCAAAAATATTTGGGAGTGAGTAAGTAGCATCTTTTATTGTTAAGGTCAGCGAGCAAATTAAAAAAAAGAAAAGGTTGTTGTTGGATGTTGAAAATGACTGAAAATTAGAACAACTGAGATTTGAACTGCTTGCTAGTTTGATTTAGCCTGGGAACCAGACAGATCTATGAGCTCATGTCTTATTTGCTCTGGCGTATACAAGTCTGGCCTCCTTCCCATTCAGATAGACTTCCAGCCAGCCTGGCTCAGGTCAGACCAATCACAAACATTTGTCTAATATGGGACAGGTTTGGTACTGTACAGAGCAGAGCCGATTAGCCATCTCGTAAATAACCAAGATGGCGGTTGTGCTGATGTGGAACGGTCTATTGAATCCACAATTGTCACAGTGTTAAATAAACTGGATGGTATGTTTTCTCTGAAAGGAAAAACAATTGCACTTCAAGTTTTTGTTGATGAGAAAGATGTGTTTGCTGTACTTCCCAAAGGATTTGATAAACCACAAGTTTTGTTGCTCTGATTGGCTGTAGGTCTGTTGCTTCCAGAGGTATTTACAGTAATTCTGCGACAGTTGAAAACGCCCCTTGGAAATCGAAAATGAACTGAAAAATAAAATATTCACTGGCGAATTGGTTTGGCGATGCAAGACAAAATTTGATCGGAAAGGTATGTTGGCATTTCCAATGGAGCCTCGGAGGCAACATTTTCAGCCTGTTCTCTAAAGTGGATTTCAGAACTCTGGAAAATGCTACCATGCCAACGCAAAATTGCTTATTGGACTTGAAACGTTGCCGTACACAGCAAGGTAAACGGTCAATAACTAATTTTCCAGGGTCACATCAGGTAATCTTTCCAAAAGCCAAAAGCTACCTGGGTCTAGTTCCCCATTCTACAGCAACAGTTTTTCTCATCTGTGTGCTTTTTTATGTCTTTAAAAAGACATACTGGTATCAGTTTCTGGCTCTGAAACTAGTCAATGCATCACCTGTCGAGTGTGTGGTTGTGTACAATGTGTGTGTGTGTGTGTGTGTACAAACGTGTGTTTGCGTTTCATATAAAAAGAGAGAGCCTTCGAGAAAGAGAGAGCATTCGAGAAAGAGAGAGAGAGAGGGAGGAAAGAGGAACAGCTGCTCCAGGTGTAATGGGCCCTGATAAGGACACAGATGCTCGTGGTCATAATGGAAGGATAACCAGCAGGTGGAGTTCACAGAGTCGGACACCACAACGACCCACGGGACTGGCTGAGCGGCCTTCACCTGCACCCAGAACAGGTGCTGAAAGAATGCAAAGCTCACGGCTATGTGTCCTCCCTCACTGTGCCATTCATGATACATATTTGCAAGTGTCTGTAAAAACAAATGAAGGTAACACGTGTCCTTGTTATGACCGAATGAATGAAATAATGACATCATTTTTTTGTCATTTAGCAGACGCTCTTATCCAGAGCGACTTACAGCAAGTACAGGGACATTCCCCCCGAGGCAAGTAGGGTGAAGTGCCTTGCCCAAGGACACAACTTCGTTTTGCATTGCCGGGAATCGAACCAACAGCCCGACTCCCTAACCGCTCAGCCATCTGACCCCCCTCGTTCATACATCATGAATATATGAGAAACACATTCTTTCTTAACGTACACCCCTTTAGCAGGGCCACAATCTTCTCATCTCCCATGTCTTGGTTAAGAGGAGATTTGTATAATCAAGGTCTAATCAACAACATTCTGGCACATACAGAGCAAACAATTGGTCTTAATTGCCGAAATGAGGACTCCATTCTGTATCTTGATGAACTAGGCCAGGGCATGAGGTCACAGGCGTCTCCAGCTGACTGCGGAGTTGATTGCAGGGATTGATGCCAACAGTTTTCCAGATGTGCCTGTTGACAATACTCTATGAAGGAAACAAAAGAGACAGTTTATATACCGTTGGATTCTCAAAATACTTGTCGAACTACCTCCAGCATTAGGAGACTGTCATGTTGACAGAGTGTTTGAGGGATTTAGGATACAAAATAACATGCTTTAAAGTTGAATTTTTAAGACGTTTATTTTTGACAATGCCTCTTCATGGATTTTTCCCACTGGTAAAATGGTTGGTCAAAATATGCGCATAGGGATGAGGTTTTAACTAATGAAGCAGCTATTCAATTGTTCAATCTAAATGAGATTTTAGCAGTTGCCAAGCCTAAAGTCCTTTACAATCAACCAATATTCCTTCTCCTTTTTTCACAAATCTTTTAAAGATGTTCGGGCTTCCTTCGTGGATGAAAAGCAATGAAAGGACCTAATTAAAATGTTAATCTAAGCTTGATTGAGTGCAATTGACGCACTAATTGGATAAGGGAGAGAATGTATCACTTTTTGAATTGTCACTCGTTTTTAATGGTGATTAATATAAAAATATGTTTGTATCAAAGCTGTGTGTGCCAGTGATCTGTGCAGTATGAATCCCCTTCCAAAGACCACCATGTCTCACAGTCATATATTTTATTTTTTATCAACAAGCTTACTTTGTTTTTAGGCATTGCATGGACAACAAGATACACTACCACACCATGTAGCTTCTCTTCAAATTTCTCACATATTAGATGGCCGAACTAGACAACTAGAATTATTTATTTCCTGTTCCTCCTCCTTCCTCTGGGTGAAAATCAATAAACGGATCAATAAATCGCCCAGCCTGTTTCGAACAAACATGCCTGTTTTCTAGCTCTTCTTAATCTACGACTGGCAAACAAGGCACAGGCATTGTTTAGAAGGGGTGTTTACTATCTCCCCAGTCAAGTATTCAGTTGTCGTGTGGTGCCTTACAAAGTGATACTGGGAGCTGACTATCACAATGTTGACAGGCCCATGTTATGTCTGCCAATTAACACACAGCTGTGTGTTGTCTCACACTTGTTTTGTTGGGTGAAATACTATGAGGAATATACAATGGTGCTCATCTTATGATACATATTTTCCCCCAGAAGACCTTATATGAGAAGCCTTTCTCCACCTCAACAGGAGGTATTGGACAATATAGCAGAAGTACTTGTTTATTTTCAAGTGCACAGAAAAGAAAGGCCCATGCTGCATTTGAGTTCCAGTTAATGCAGATATTTAACTCAACGGACCCCATCCTGTGACTTTGAGCTTTGACAAAACAGGTTCTGACTTCTAAATTCATTATTTCTGCAAAAGGGATGTCCCTGTACATTGAAAGAAATATTGTCCATCTCTTCAGTCTATTAAATTACAAAAGAAATCTGGAAACAGCAGGATAAGGTTTACGAGGGCATTTAAAAAACATATTTTGGCTTTTTATTAGAAATGTAATTAATGTCAGTGCAGATGGATTTGATGATTAAATAATGCCACTGTGCAGGCTGAGTGCTCAGTACAAGGCCAGTGAAATGACAAAAAGCCGGTAGGATTCTTTTATTTTAATCATCTGGCTGCGTTTTACATGTACAGTTACAACATTTATGAAACCAGGGGTTATGTTGAGAAATAAATTAAGTTGGAATTTTGTAATCACATTAGTTAAATTCTTAGTAATGTTAGTGCAGCAACTGTCCATATAGCATATTAGTGTCTGTAGGCAATAATGACTGAATTCTTACTAACTGTCCATTGAAACAAGAACAGATTCATATTTGTCCTTCAATGCCAACTCTCAAAAGAAAAGTGCCAAGAAATAAACATACTGAATAAACATTAGCATGTCTGCCTGAAGCATTGCAAGCTTGTTTCAATCAATTTTAAATCACATCTCAAAACCATGCTATTAAGTGCATAAATATGCACGCTTAGCCTTACATATTGCATTGGAAAATCCATGCCAAGAAACGCAGAGACACAGTGAACGAAGAGAAGTTTAAATATTTCAGTTGGCTCTGAGTAGGAACTGTTACAGTGAGCTCTCCCATCGATTTCTGCAAGAACTCAGGCTTTTCGCTTCTCATACGGCACCGTTTGAGATCTTGTATTATTCTGACGGTAACACAATGACAAACCCAGACACTGAAGGTCACGGGATGCTGATGCAGGGAAAAAGCAGTCTATATCTCTTTTTGTCTGTGTCTATGTTGTTCTGTTTTTGCTTGTCTTTACTCTGTAAAATTACAGGCTGAATAGTTTGTTCTCTGAAGGGTTTGTTACACTCCTTTCATGAGAATAATCTAGCAGAACATTACAGGAATGCAGTTAATTAGAAGGTATGCTACTGTGTATTGCAGAACACATTACTGTTTAATGATGAAAATGTTGGTGTGATACGGTTTTAAAGTAGGTAATTCTGAGGTTTGAAAAAAGGCTTTTGTATTTTGTGAAAGGATTGAGCTAGCCGAAAGTTGGTATTAATGTGTATTTTTTCTCTCTCTCTGGAAAATCAGTTTCCATGGCAACATATCTGAGATCCAAAAGTTACCCCATAGGGTTAGCAGTGGCTGGTTTGAGCTAATTGGCTTCAATATTAACAGATTTCAGATGTCGTCGGTGTGATATGTGACTCACGGCGAAGGTGACATGACTCTTTTCTTCTTGTGTCACGTGTACTCCCATGGCCAAGCTGTCCACACAGAGAACAGGCCTGGGCTATGTTTATGTAGAGAAGGAAATGTCACACCCTGGAGCTTCAGATAAAGCAGTTAAAAACTATTTAAGATCGAGGAGTGGTTTCTGGCGGGGGGGGGGGGGGGGTGTAAGATTTGTGTTTATCTGCATCACAGAAATGCTTGACAGCAGCAGGTATTATCAGTCTTCCCTAAGTGATCAAGTTAACTCACTGCTCATAATTATTCCCCTTATCAATATGCAAATAAGTCTGTTAGCAGAATGAATGATCTCACTGCCATTATGAAATACTGTACAATTTCTAGTTTCTTTTTTGTGGCAATCGTAAATTCATCAGCTAATTACTACTGACTATTTTACAGGAGTAATTCATTTTCTATCTTGATAATTCTACTAATACGGTCCCCTTTTGGTATTGTGAATAGGTGTTACAGTCTGGTTCACAGCCCCATAACATAATGTAATTGATTAAAAAAACAATAGAGAAGATAACATTGATTCCGATAATTTGTTAGGTTTGTTTAAGTCATGTTAAGTCCCTGTATGGATTGTTTGTAGCCTACTGTTAAAAGGAAAATGGTATACAGTACATTTCTTCCACTCACATTTAGATGTATTCATTTAGCAGACGCTTTTATCCAAAGCGACTTCCAAGAGAGAGCTTTACAAAAGTGCATAGGTCAATGATCATTAACAACGAGATAGCCTTAACCCTTGTGTTATCTTCGGGTCATTCTGACCCATCAGTTGTTGTGACCCACCATCGTATTGCGACAACTGTACTGCATACAAAAACAAAGTGCAGCATTTTCTTTTAACCGTTGGGCTGTCTCAGACCCCCCACAAATGCAAAGGTTAAAGAAAATGATTTTTATTTGTTTTTGTATTGGGTAAAATTGGGTAAACACAACGATGGTTCGTTATGAACCTTTGGGTCATGTGACCCGAAGGCAGCACAAGGGTTAAAACATTGTGGGCGGCCAAAACATGAAGCCTACATTGTGAAAAGCAAATAAGTGCCAATAGGAAGAAACATAAGAGCATGTAGTCAAACAAATTACAGATTAAAACAACATGAACCTCAAAAGTGCAAGTTTGTACCTGTAGGAAAGCAAGCAACAATAATATAATTTACAGCGAGTACAGGTAGTTAAATCAGTTAAAACTAACCAACAAGTCCAACAAATCCCTCAATAAGTGTCATTGTGTTCCTGGAGGAAATAAACTAACATCGGATCCAACAAATCTTACTGTTGTACTCCCGGAACAAGTGCATCTTTAGCCTTTTCTTGAAGGTGGGGAGACAGTCAGTGTCTGTGATGGAGGTGGGGAGATGATTCCACCATTGGGGGGCCAGACAGGAGAAGAGCTTGGGTTGGGAGCGGGTTATTAAGCTTAATTCTAAAAAACAAATGCTTTGCACTACAGGAATCTGTTGGAAATAACTGTCTTAAACAATTATTTGCACTGAGCAATGCATACAGGCCTTTTTACACACTGAAATGAGACACATTTGTGACATTGTGACATTGTGAAAGAAAACAAACCCTACTCAAGCGAGCAGATCCAGAACAGTTTTTTTTTTCTTTTTCTGCAAACCTCATCCCCAACAAAGGCTTTCTAAAATCGGCCCTTAACACTAAACAAGAACCCAACCATAACCTTAACCCTAAACAATTTAAAAACTTGAACCTATAACATACTCAAGTGCGACCCTCATTAAATGTTTCCAGTATATTTGAATCTTTCCTTTACTCTGGATTACCTCAATATCTTCCAAACCCTAAGAATAACCACTCTTCCTACTACCGAGAGGTCTGTAAAAATATGTCGAGATGGTAGTGCACTCACAGCAGAGTACAAGCCATATGTCAGTGTCTCATGAAAATCTGGCATGACAGGCGAGTCTGGTTCCACCCTAACCACGCTGTGTCTCCAGGTAGGAGAGTATGGCTGCCCCTGCCAAGTGAATCACCCCTCTGGCAGCCAGCACAAGTCAAAGGGAGAAGCACAGTGATTCATACAGCCAGCCTCATGCTGAGTTTGAGAAGGTGTTTGAGTGTGTGCCTGAAGTGCCAGCACATAACATTGAAGGCCTTTCTGTTTGTGTTACATTTCATACTTTGTGATTTTTGTTGTTGTTGTTGTGCGGTTTTGTTTCACTTGTGTTGCCCCTGATGTCGTCATTCCTGTGCAACAGCACGGCACAGCTCTCTAGGTTTCTTAAATGTAGGTTTTTAAGTGTGTTCCGCGTTGTCTCTTAACAAAAGCAACAAGCTTGTATTGTTGGAATGTGCAAAACAGAGGTTTTGAAGAAAAGAACTTTACCCATGCCGTGGAAAACATGACTGCTCCTTTAACGGCCATCTGTCTCCCTCATTTACATATTTGTAATTCGCTCTCTTTTTCTCCTCTCTATCGCTCCTTCACTCCGTCCCTTTCTGTGCCTTTATTTTTTCTTCGTCCACGCACACGCACACTTGCACCGACACAAACAAACAAACACCCACGCAAACACAAATGTACCCATCGTGTGGCAGCAAGTTGATTGCGACAGCTGTGTGATGGCTGTGGGTGAGAGGCTTTGTTTGGGATGACAGTTCACACACCTCCACAGTAGAGGAAGATAGCTGGCACACACACACACACTCACACGGCATAAGCTCACAGACACGCATAGGCTACAGCATACAGACGCACACACGGCATAAGCTTACAGGCAGAGACATACAGCACAGGCGTACATACACGTACAGCGGGAGCACACGTACACACCGACGCGCACACGTACACACGCACAGGTGATGCACCTCCAATGAAGATCTACCGAGAAACCAGCTAATCGCACCAACCCGGACCCAAATGTTGACAGAGCAGAGACCAATTAAGACGTAAGGGGTCGCCGAGTGCTACAGACTCTGTGCCAGTCAATGAGATAGTGTGCACCCACACACACACACACACACACGTAGGGACACACAGACATGCACCCATGCACGTACACACTCACACACACACACACATACCAGGGAGATAAGCCAGCCAATGTGGATCATAGCCTTGGGGATATCAGATAAGACCTCCATTACGTCGGAGTTGGAAGGACCACCTATATGAGCCACAGTCATGAATGCAATCCTCCAGCTGCCCCCTTTCCCACAATACCCTTCATTTGCTCAGCACGGGCCATTCTTCGCTGGCTGGTGGAATGGAAGTGGCCTATTACAGAAGGATTAGGGATTTAGAGTTGTCCAAAAGTGACACACGGCTGGCTACATATGCATGCCAGGCTGGGTCCAGAATACACGGAGTTGTATGACTCCTTTTCATGCTACAAGTCGAGCTGCTCCCAAGTGTTTGGACTGATCTTCCTTTGAATCCCGTTCCTCTGCCGTCCGACTGAATGTTTTATCACTCCGCGCGCAGCCCTTCCCTTTCGTAACGAAGCGTTGAGCAAACGGTCCGCGCGTAATACGAGGGCGCCATATAGATTACACTAATGACTGCTTTGTGAGCTTGTGATACCATTAAGTCCTGTATATTTACAATGTTACGGGTGGTCGGCAAATTCCCTTGATGTCGTACTTTACTTAAGCACTGCTTTAGCGATGAGCTCGCACCCCCTGGCATGAACGAAGAGGCGGCATGGTGCTAAATACAAACACTCAAAGCAATCCAAACGGAGGGATAAACACGTCAATTAAGTGTCCTACGTTAGGAATGAGGAGAAGACAATGGGATTGAATTAAATTGGGGGCAACACTTTACATTATGGCTGCATGAGCTTCCATCCATAATTCCACTTAGTATTTATTGCTAGTTATGTACCCTTAGTATAGTTAGTCCTCATATTTAAATTTTAGGTTCCTATATGTTTAATGTTTGCACCTTCCTGCCAAAGCAAATTCCTTGTCTGTGCAAACTTTCATGGCGAATAAAACCCATTCTGATTCTGATTTCACTATCAATATCTAGTTGACATTGAAGTGACAGAGGAACTGCAGGGACAACCTTCTGAAGGTATACTGATTATTTGACATGATGAACAGTGTAGGCTACCTGATTTCAGGTGAAAGTACTGTCAGGCTTTCAGGTATGGCTTTTTTTTCTTAGCTTCATTTGAATTATTTCCATTGTTCTACTGTCAGGGTTTGGCAACTCCAACCAGGCTCTCAGTTTGGCCTCTGACGTGAAGATGTAATATTAGTTATAGAGAGGTGGCCATGGCCACTGCAGTCTAGTCGGCCCACTGTGGTTTTTCTGTCAAAGGTGCCTGTGAAACGGTTTCCAAGTCCCGGGGGGAGCATGTTAAATCAACCTTGTAATGTGAAATAAAAGAACAAAGGTCGAGGGCAAAGGGAAAGAAAGAGGAAAATTGACCCGCAGTCTCATGGTGGTCGGTGTAAAAAAACATTACTGTCCACAACTGTGAACAAAACCGGAACAAATTTGTCTGTAGGAGGTCATAGCCAGAGAGGCTGCATTGGGGTTATCTTACAATTCCTTCATGGGACACATAACCAGGTAATAGTGATCAAAGAGCAGTTGAAAAAACACACCAACTGCCTAGAGTAACTGTATTTGACTTGAGTGAGAATTCAGACAGAGAGCAAATGAGACTTTGATGAAACACAGAGGAGAGTTGTCTAACGGGGTCTATTTTTACCTCAGGGCCCGTAGGTGACATTGGCCTCCAAACATTCTAGCTGCAGTGTCATGCTGTTTCTCACGACTGTGTTTAAAACAGAGTTGGAAGGAACACAGAAGGAGCTTGTGGCAAGACTGGCCCCGAAAACAAAACACGAGTCGCATATCACACTCATCTCTCTGCAGTTGTTTCTGATGTGCGTTTCTTAGCAAGACACCAAAGGCAAGATGTTTGCATTGAAGTTGTTTTGTTTCATGCAGAGACAATTCTAAACATCCAGCTGACATTATTAATTAAATTGAAAATGAATGTGAGTTTCACATCCTGACAAGGTCTGCGTGTATCAGTATCGAGGCTGAGCATCTGCTTAGCCGTTTACACAGCGCTAATGCATGGTTCAGAGCAAAAGGGAAAGAGTCAGTGAACTCCAAAGCCTCCTAGCGGATCCTTCGAACGAATCGTTTCTAATTACTGAGTGTAAAAGTATGACACTAAGCTCCAAAGTGAAACTTTGTGTTTAGCACACAAATAAAAAGGAACCCCCTGCCTCCATGACGATGGCTTCTAGAGATTGTTGTCATGGGAATGAAGAGGAGACTTGAGGGACTTCCAGGACAGTGCAGCTATAAAAAAGCGGGTGAATGCCTAAATACAAGGCTGGAGGACAGTGCTTCATGTCTGCTCTTAGAACATAGCAAGGCGGTGAAAAACTTGACAGACTTTTCCTTAAACATTTCACAATGTCACTATCTGCCTTTCACTCCACGGGCCCAGACGGGTGACTCATCTCTGGTTGAAGACCCTTTTCATGGTATTATCTTGCACCAAAGACGATTAGGAGGAAAGAGCTGTGTAGTCGCATCCCCCAGTTTCCAAAATGCCCGAAAAAAACTAGCAACTGATGACACTCATTGATTTTACCGTGTGCCTGTAGGGATAACCAGACAGCTAACAAATATGGCAGAGAACAGTGATTTTGTTTGGGGAGAACACATTCTGTGGATTTGAAAATTGCTTTTGGATCCACAACTAGTTTGTCTGGCCAATGGATATCATCTGTTAGTGGCAGACTGAAGATTGAGTAGTGTCTATATTTGCCCAAACCCTCAAAGGCTGTTTAACAGGAGTAGTACCTCACTGCATAAAAAGGTGTGAAAAGTAAAACATCGGATGTCTTTGATACACAATAGCACACAGCAGTACAACTTTTCTTCAATGCAATCCCAAGGGAGCCGTGTTATTTTCCGCCTTCAAAATCAATCAGGTTCCAAGCGATTGGATTGCACAGTTAAAAGTATTCTGTGTGGCCGCATTGCAGATTATAAATTAAAGCGAGGGAAGAAAGAAACTGTCCTATTTTCTAATACGATTTTTTATTTATTTTTTCTCACAGGCAGGGAAGATCTACTTTTCCTTGAGGGACTGATTCTTCACTTTGAATCACTCCTCCGGTCCACTTGTCTCTTGGCCGCTGAGGTGCAGGCTCCTTGTCATTTAGGATATTTGGTGTCAGGCCTGATGAATTGCAGCCCGGCTCTCTGTTAACTTGTTACTAATGGCCAATGGCGGAGAAGCCAAAGCAATCCACCAGTTGGACTTGGATTTATAAGCGCAGGTGGTCTTTGAGCGGGCAGAAAAGAAATGATCAGGGAAACTACTTCATGCTAATGGCAGTGGCTGGACTGAATGGGATGAAGCTGCAACAATTTTGTCTGATTGCTTTCACCTCCGGGCACTGCTTGCATTAGAATATTCTTTACATGATTGTTTATCTTATACTTAGTCGTTCTCGGTTATGTTTTGGAGGCGTATTGAGGGGATTTGCTGACATAAGTGACTGCAAAGTGCATTCAATTATGTGGGTCTATGTGTGATTGCGGTGAGAGATTGTCTTTACAAACAAGGAACCATGTGCTTTCCTCCATGGTGTTCTCCTACAGAGGTGTCCAGCACTAACATCAAGTGATGTCTATAAACAGACACACTGGTCTGAAGTGTGGAGTGGATTAGGCCTGCAGAGTGTGTGCGTGTTGGTGTGTGTGGTTGTTTGTGTGTGTGAAAAACCAAGAAAAAAAAATCTTGGTCACAAGTGTAGCAGAAAGGATTGAAGGGCTATCAGTTTTGTTTGTGTGTTTTTTTTTTTGCATGCCCAACTTCATCTCTTTCGCACTCCCTCGAGATATCAACAGGAAATTGCTTTTCGGTTCAGAAGCTACTCAGACGCATTAAAAGTAGTAATGGACTTGGGCAAGGGGGGCAATCTCATATTGATTGTGCCTACTGGACGCAGATGAAACGGCTTCACACCTTTGAATAATTCATGTCTCTATTATAATTATTACCCTAATTGTAATAATGTTTGGACAACAAGCTGCTTTGGTAAACCCCCCACCCCCCACCAACACTCAACCCCTCCCTTATCCTATATGATTATTTGACGGGAATGCTAATGTGATCATTTTTCATCCAACAGGATTATGGTATCCATTATAAAGATGATAACTTGCGTTGCCTGAAAGGCAAACAAAGTTTTAGACAGATCGTGCCTCTTAGTTTTAATTAAAAACCACAGACAGCTTAATTGCACTGTGTTGTGCTCTGCTGGTGCGTGATAGCTCTAGAAGGTTCCGAGAGAGAGAGAGAGAGAGAGAGAGAGAGAGAGAGAGAGAGAGAGAGAGAGAGAGAGAGAGAGAGAGAGAGAGAGAGAGAGAGAGCTGTTCCTACCCCTGTGCTCCCGACACCAGGCTGCTCTGAACGGAGATGTCCCCAAGTACTGACAACCTTGATGAATGTGTTGCATGAGTCGTGAGATAAGAGAAGATGGTAACAGAGTAACTGTGATAAGTGAACTGTTTGAATTTGAATGACTTCGGCACCAACATCTTCTATGTGTACCGGTACTCTATTATTGATATATTGTTGAGCGTAAAGTGTGTATAGATTTCCCGACTATTGGAATATCGGCCTTTGGCTGTGTTTTCACTAGAGGGTCAGGCATAGAGGGGTGGAGAGAAAGTAACTTGAGCTCTTTCAGACAGCTTCATTCCATTTGCATCTCATGGAGTATAAGCCTCAGCAGAATTATACATTATACTTCGGAATTGATAATGCTGATGTGTAACTCATTCCGGGCTTTTAACAATATCTAAGAGGCATACATATTTATGAAAAGCTCAGCCTCTGGCTTACGTTTAGCTTATTGGGCACTTTCAGTCAGATTGGGCCATAATCATCCATCATTGTGTCTTCCAAGTTTTACCCTCTTTTTTTATGGAGTATTAAACAATCATCAAACTTCACCGGAACTTGCAAAGTCATTTGGCGACAGAAGTTTGGCAGCAAGACTGTATTACAGAGCAGTCCCTTTATTAATAGTGTCTTCTGCAGACCACATACTGGGATGCATGTATCGATAATTCTGTTTAGATAGGAAGGCAGCATGTGATAGTCTGCTGTGGTGATTGCCATTGCTTTGTGTGTTTTGCCAGGAAATGACTGGGTTTGATTCTGCTGTTGGACTGCTGCAGCTGTCCATGGTGCTGAAGTCTGTTTGAGTGCAGCTGTTTCTTCCACCCCGAAATCCCCATTTCTAATGGTTGGCTCTATATTTGTGTTTACTGTCCATTGTTTTGTCCAGTAGGCCAAAGCATTCCCCTGACTTTCATTGCTATTTTTGTCTTGTTTTCCCGCAATTTCTTTCTCTTCCTGTCTATGTTTTCATCCTCTTACTTAGCCCTGCCTAAATTTGAAGATGGGATTTATTTTGGAAGATTACTCCTACACTTACTAAAGTACCAATAAACTATTAGTATATGTGGACATTGGAACACTGTGGTGAGTCGGAATAAAAATAGGTCCAAACCACTGTAAAAAACTGAACGTCTTCCGCAAGAATGTAAATCCTATCGTCAGCACGTGACCTATGTCTCCTTCTCGCCGTTCGTTCCTATTCCACATGTGTCACTGTCTGCTTGCCTATTCCCCTCGCGATTTCATTTACTATTGATGAATTTGTTTGGCTCCACATAAGGCAAGGAAAGATAAGGCGAAGCAAGGCATCTGAATGGGAAACAAGGCTTGTGTCAATATTTACTCAACAGCTGCATTCAGAGCCTCCGTGTCACGCTCCTCAGCTCCTGGTACGAGAAGCTGTCAAACAAGACAAGAAACAGACCAGGCTCAAGGAGCACTCGGCCTGATTCCTTTCCATCCAGACCAATAGAAGTGCTGTAATGTGTCCTATTTGTTTGTCCCTTCAAAAACGTTCCTACCCAAGACAGGCAACCGAGGGGGGTGTTTAAAAAATAATGACAACCTGATTTCTTAAAGTAGAAAGTGCATGCGCACGTGTAGCGAAGGCAGTGTGTCGGAAGCTTTGAATTGTCACCGTGAGGATTAATAAAGAATGAGCTTCTTTAATGTTTCGCCCGAGTGAGCTCATAAAACTCGACATGCAGTGAAAGGATAGAAGGAATACAAATAAACCCAGGGCTAATAAATGCCACCGTTTTCCTTTTGTGTTTCAGGGGCATCCAGAAAATGGAAGACATGGGCGCCGCCTGGGATGGGAAGAGAGGAAAAGCAGCAGAGGAACTCATTTTGCACAAGACTTGTAAAGGGCACCGCGAAAAGGCGCTCTTGATTTGTCACACACAATCGTCTCTCCGCCTTCCGAATGAGCAGGTTTTTCTCATCCCGGGGCTGAATCAAGCTTAAACAGGACCTGAGGCCTGTCACATCAGTGGCCCTTCACAAAACATACACAATTCCATTCAATCTGAGTCTGTTGCGCACCCATCAATCATCGCAGCCAATGTCCACAGTTTGCATGTCTTTGTTACTGTATGTCCATCTCAGCAACCAGAACGGTAAGTGGTCTACAACGTTATTTGCAGATTAAGTTTGATTTCTTTCCTGACTTTCTACCAGGCTTCCAAATTCTTGAAATGCATTTGGGTTGCGATTAGACCTCTAACAAGGATTTAAAGAGACCACGGATGTATGTAGAGCATTTGGCTATTGTATGGTTCAAGGCCGTTGTTTGCTAGCCTGGTCCTAACCAGACCCTAGTACATTTAATTTGTACAGAGGGTCTGGGATCACTCCATTGACAAGCGTTAACTTCCTTGAAGGCGGGTACTCTGTTGAAGTTTAAAACTATTGGATCTGCCAAGAGCCACTCTGATCTGCCACAACCAATCGCTAGCGTTCGCTTTAGCCAACTCCTTCACCACTACTGTAACAGAGCTAGCTGCCGTAGCTGGAAAATCAAACTTTTCCCGAAACCCGTGGAGAGGAGGGACACAACATTATGGTCACCAACAAAACTTAGCAAAGATTGTTCTTGCTCCGGCTTTAGCTGTTGGATATTCGGCAGCGTTGCCACAACGGACCGAATGAATGGCTTCGCTTGCATCTTTCTCCGCTGCCATTACTGAACTACAACTCAAACTAGCACACAACATCAACGTCATCTTTCTCAGCCACTCCCTCTGTTCGCTGATTGGCCCTACAAAAAATTGATTTGAGAAAACCGACTTATGTGCCGAATTCCCAGACCTAGTACAGAAGCAAAATCAAAATTGAGCGGAAGTACGTAGGAGGGCAGAGCCAGGCTAGTTGTTTGCGGGTTCTCTTCAATACAATTTGCTTTACCTATCTCAAGAGTGGGAGCCAATCTACTAAAGCGCAAAGTTAGTTAGAAAGTGCCTTTGATTTGTATATTCCCGTCGTCAAGCGACTCTGGGCAGCGAGGCAGTGCAGTTAAACTTGGCCGGGGCCGGCCGGGGTTCAGTGTTTGACAGTGAAACTTGTTCCTCCAGCCTCGCTGGTCTCCTCAGCACTTCTGCAGAGCTCAGTGTGTAATATGAGCAGTAGTTCATCGCTTAGCCAGCGGCCAAGAAACCGCTTATGTCATCAGTTTCATTTCTCAGCATCCAGGCAGCATCTGCATGCAATGTTTTACTCCGAGCCTAAACAGATCGAGAACATGAGCCCAACATTGCAAATCCACTAGATTATCTTGCAATAATATTGGGTTTGTTTGCGATTTAAATGCTGGGCAGGGAGGAAATGATTGTACGTTTGTTTTTAGGATATCTACGATTAGGCCGAATCAGTGATGGAGTATATCATCCATGATTAATCATTCCTACACAATGCATTTATGTGTTTGATTAGGATCTCGGTTTTGCTTTGCTGTTTCATAATGGAACCCTGCTTGAAGAAGAATTATTTCTATTCATTTGAGTGCGGGTGCCCTGAATGGAGCTTGGCTGCCAGGAGGGTCGAGAGCAACTCTGCGTGGAGGAGAGGAATGTGTATACACACACTGTAGCCGATCTGCATCCATCATAGACTGGCTAGTTTAAGTGAGCCATCAGTCACCCCTGGTTCATACCCCCTTAGTAATCTCCCCATAGGCCAGAGCTGTGCCCCATTCTCCCAGAGAAGAGCTCCGCACATCTCGACAGCACACACCCGCACGTGCACACGCTCTTTCACAAGGGCGCACGCAGAAACGAGATCTCAGACTTGCAAATTGAACACTGAGAATGACACCCAACGAACAAGCTCTCTCTCCCTCTCCCTCTCTCTCACACTCACATATACACACACACTAACACGTACACACACAGGCGCACGCACACACACACACACGCATCTTTTACAATCTCAACTACACACCCCTTGTGTGTGTCCATCTCAGACAGGAGAAGACACAAGCCAAGCCTTTCAGCAGTAAGGGCCTTGGGCCAAAAGGCAACTTAAATCAATTCTATTTGATTTGGTGCCATGGCCTACACTACATCATTATAATTCCATTAACGCAGGGATGGATTTTCAATGGATGTAACTGCAGGCAAATGGTTGGGCATAATTGTGTGAAATGAAATACAGCCCAGGTACTGAATGCGGGTGTGAATTTCCTCCTCCTCTTCCTTACTTTTGTGATAAGGACTGCGCGTCCTCCAGCATCCTCCAACACGCAAGTCAGTTATTTTTTTCTTTCTTTTTTTTTCCCCGGGCCTCCTCCACTGCTTTTTACTAAGATGCTTTCCAGAATGCTTAGACAACTCTAAGTGATTTCACAGCGTATTTGATCAGCTCTGGCTTAGGAGACGCAGTTTGAACCTACCACGCAGAGGCCCGAATTCAGCCGACACTTTATTGACGCATGTCATTGCAGGCCGCTCGGATTGAACTTCTTGTGACGTCCATCTTTTTTTTCTTTTCTTTTTTTCTCTCTCTCAACACTGATCAGCTTGACAGAGGAAGACAGTGTCTATGTGGCATCAATCAGAAGAGAGGCGCTAATGGGATTACATGTGTTGCCCATGGCGGGGAACCTCAGAGACCGTTCAGAGTGAGGATGAAGTCACGGTGTGGGTTTTAGAGCCCCTAGTAAAATATCTATCAGGAAGTCAGTAAAGAGAGATAGATTTACTGAATCACTGGTGGCTACATGGCTCACCAGTCAGCTCTTACGTACACTCATTCAATGATAAACAAGGGTCAGAGCTGTGGAGATTGATGTTTATCATGGTCCAATCAGATTTAATCTTAGCTCTGTTGCTCTGTGACCCATTCTGACCCTATTGGGGAACAAAACTAATCTCTGAGAGTTTCATTTGCCAACTGCTTCAACAGAGATATGCACATTTGCGCACAATAAATTCACCCAGTACTCAACTTGCTCTGCCAGTGTTTTCGAAAGCACTATTCAACCTAGACTAGAACTCTATCCAGTCATTTTAATTTGTGCACCGCTGTTCAAAGAAACTTTGTTTGGCCCTTCCGATTTTGGCTGTGAGATCGCTGACCGTGGCCCAAATCTGAGTAAACTGTTTTTTAGCTCGACACTGAGTTTGTGTATGGGACATATTGATGCATAATGAATGTCCTCTGAGCCGGTAACTCATGAAATATTTGTGTCGCTCTCAGATGAGTACCACAACGGCTGTTGTAGTTGGACAGCGCCACTGCTCCATGCCACCTCCTTAGACGTCCGTTCGGTTTGACTGGAGACAGTCGACACACAGTCACAGTGACAGGACATGGGCAGCAGGAAAAGGGAAAGACTTCTGAAGGTCACGCGTCCATCAGACAGTCTGGGAGAAAACCCGAGGAGACATGCTCGGGTACATGAGATTGCCCAGCGTTCAATGGAGGCCAGATGCTTTCGTATACTCGATTATGTGGGTTAAGAAGCATTTCTGCTATACTCTCGGTCAGGTAAACCCACTGCTAGGCAGTATGTGCGGCAGGCCAGTAGCAGCCCTGCAAGTTTGTGTTGAGCAAGGCAAAATCAAGGGGAAATTTACGAGCATAATAATGACTCCTATGCCTGCTTTAATTACTACAACGCTGGCCTCTTTGAAGTGTGCGAATGCAGCTGGAGTTCGCTTGTCTCATGTCTTATTCCTTTACAGGGAACAGATAAACAAGAATTCACTATTAAAAGTGTATGAGGGTGAGAAAGTTTTTATTTTTTATTTTTTTTATTGCAGCTAACAAATTGCTGCAAAAAGCTTACAGTAATTGCCCATCCCATCCCTTGCCTTGTATTATAGTTTTTCTTTCCTTTATTCATGAGAATCATAGATACATTACAGAATATGTCAGCTACAGTGTTTAGCAAATAGGTTTTGGAGGTTTTGAAGGTACTGATTTATTACACGCTTGTACTGTGCAATGAGTGCAAAATAGCCTGTGGATGTCAGGCTGACTTCGGGGTTCTGTGTTATCGCACAGGTGCTCAGTGGAGGGCCTTCCAGCTTGTTCACGCTTCACCTTGACTACCTACTGTACTCGGCCTCAGGGCACAGAGAGCGGCACTTAACAGTGCATTGCTTCTTGTGATACCTTCACGTTTGTCCCTTCTCTGTGCTGTCGAACCAGACAGCCTTTGATGTTGCCCTTTTGACGTGTCATTGATTTTGCAGCGTTGTGCAAAGAAAAAGTGTGGATAAAGTGTAAAAAGGTCGTAGGAAAACTTCACAACGTTTGGTATGGATTCTACATAAGTGAATCCAGGATGGAAACCAGCATTGCCAGACTGGCAAAGACAACACTGTGCAGACGTCCCATCCCAACACCCCCCAGTGCTTAACCACACCTGAGACCTCCGTATGTCACGCGTTCAAACAGTTCCAGACCAAGCTAAACGAGGGGGGTGGGGATCAAACTCGGCGTCCAGGCAGGTAGATGACAGTTCCACCTGTGCATCGCTGGGCCCTACCACACACACTGCCCGTGGCATGAGCTGGATTCTCTGGCAGAAGGGTCTCTGTCAGCCCATGGCATGCTGTTGATGTCTAGAGAACCAGCAGGCAGGCAGACGGGCAGGTAGGGCTGGGGGGGAGTACACCTGTTTGGGCTCCCAGATCCACGGGGCCTTCGCGCTTCCCATCTGCCTGTCAGTCTCATCTGAGGGGCGTTTAGACCCGGCGACTGGTTTACCATGGGTTTCCCCTGTTTGCGTTTGCGTTCATCTCTCCAGCTTGACGCGGTGTGGAAGGATACGTTTGAGGGGAGGCCGCCAGCCGGAGGACGGCCGGGTTCAGCATTGCATTCGGTTCCGTTTCGTTGTGCGTGTCGTGTCAAACGGAGGTGGGTGCTCTGTGTCTACTTTTTGCGACGTGTGAGACGGCCTTCTTTCTGTTTTTATTCCAAGAAACCACCCTATGCAGTGAGGAAAACCATGTCATCTGTAAGAATGGGAATCCCATTTCAAGTCACTTCTAAGCTAATAGAAGATGACAGGAATACAAGTGGCAGATACAAATGACCATGCAGCGACATCTGTTTATTTGACAAATGTATTGAAATGATAGATCCATACAGTCCTGTGGATTGTGTATATCCTGACTATTCCGAGAGTATAAAATCATACCATCAAACATGGATTTCTTCAGTGCACAAATGGCTCATTACTGGTTAGGCAGATGCTATAGAGATGCTCATTAGAGTATGTTGTAGAGTTGTACCAGACACGCAGAAAGGTTAGAAAGTTTGGAAAAGAAAAGAACTCAGACCTTTGCCCTTGTGTTCGTTCTTTTCCAAAAGTAATTTATGGTTGGAAGCCTTCCTTTGGCATAACTGACTGTTCTAATGTGATCAGAGTATGAAGAGGAGACATTCCAAGGAAAATCCCAAATTGGCCTCATGCAGAGGAAGGTCATGTCATCGGGGTGATGTGGAGACGTGAGAGTGGGGCTGGGACGGGGTCGGAGGAGAGAGGGCTAAAAAGTGCTTTTGATGGATTGTGTGAAAGTTTGAAGCAGCCGTCTTTGAAAAGACATTCCATAAGGCCGTTATGGATGGATGTCCATGGGGCCGTAAACATTGCGTGACATCAGTCGGTCCGCACCTCGGAGCATTAAAGAGCATGCTCAAGCAAAACGAATCCTTTTTTTTTGTATGTGTGGATGGGTTTTTCAGTCAAATCCAAAGGGATGGGATGTGGATGTATGTCTCCTGCCCAGCCTGGTCTGGTAGGGATGGCTCTAATCCTGTGACTTAAGAAACACTGGCCTCTATAGCTAGGCAAGTGAAGTACATCGAATGGATTAGTGGGAAACACATTGAAATCAAAGTAATTTAGTGGTGGGGTATGTTTTGCTGTGTGCCTCTTTTGCCCCTGGCATCCGTGTGTGTGTGCGGGCGTGTGCTTGTGTGTGTGTGTGTGTGTGTTTGTGTGTGTGCGTGTGTGTAATGTGATTCATGAGAGGCAAATTGAAGGTGCCATTGTTAGAGCCCGGGGCACCAGGAGTGATGTGACTGTTTGACAGCTCTCATTAGCGTATTAGACACAAACACTGGCACAGATGCTCCCGGTCAGTCCTTGGTCGAGCTGGCGCCCGTGGTAACGGCTTCCTGACAGGTGGCTTTGTGGCACTCTGTCTGGTGGTTGACAGGGTGGCAAGCAGAGCCCTTTTTTTTTATCGGGTTTAGATCATGCGAAGGACAATAAAAAGGTTACCAAAAAATGCACCGTAACCTCTAGCGTTCATGACATGTGATTCAAGTAACTAGGCACATTAAACATGACCCGCAATTAACGTATCCAAAAAGCACACACTGTGTTAAAAGGCACTTTTGACATAGACCATTGAGGCTAAAGGCAAGCCCACCTCAGTAAATCTGACCGCTGAGAGAGCAGTTCACATGAATGTTAGCTCAGGGTTAGCATGTAACCAACATTCCATAACCATATGGAAGAAAATGTATAGGTTCATAAAATTTAACCTATACATTCTCTTCCCATGTCTCTTCGGGACAGAACTGAAAACTGAACTGAATCAGATCAGAATCCAAATCAGAATGGGATTTATTCGCCATGAAAGTTTGCACAGACAAGGAATTTGCTTTGGCAGGAAGGTGCATACAATAAACATACAGGGACCTAAAATTTAAATATGTGGACTATCTATACTAAGGGTACATAAACTAGCAGTACTAAATGGAATTAGAATTAAATAAAATATACAATAAAATAAAATATAAAAATACAAAAATACAAATATTACAAAAAATACAAATGTACAACTGAAAGACTATTTCAATTAAACATCCTCAAAAAACATCCATGCCAGGTTTCTGTTCTGTATAGATTATGACTGAGAGCAGAATGGTTTGTGATACCTGCACTGATTGTACATATTACGTTTCTGCAAAATCTTTAACCCCACAAATGTTCTACTAGTGTACAGCATTTTTCCAATTTGATAAAAACCTGATTCCTCGAGAAATGTCGGTTTATATCTTGGCGAATCAGTCACGTCAAATGTAAGCAGGAAGTCATTTCACACATCGTATATCCTGTAAAAATGGCCTCCCAGAGACTCGTCCAGGCCCAACCTTATAGATGCAAAAAGAGGATAAATGACCTAGTCCGTGTTTACCACAGCCTCCAAAATAATTATCCCCGAAATGCAGTATCCAATTTTATTGTGATTGTTTCGATTCCAGACTCAATCATTACCATTCATTGTTTTGTGGGAGACCAGTAATGGCTCTGAGGCAAAAAAAAGCCCATTTGTGTCACAGAGGTGTATGGAAGTGCATTAATATCTGTGATGTTGCATGCAAACAAATCTAGGGTAAGAGGTCCTTTTTTCTTGAGGCTTTTGACTCGCTCTATCAGGACAGAGGTTAACAGTCCCAAGAGGACTGGCTCAGCAGTAAGCCTATGCAATTTCCCCTTCATCCACTTTAAAGATTAATGCTGGTGCAAATTACTAGGTGCATGTTATGAACTCCCAGAGTCCCATGGCTGCAGGAGTAAGTACGAGTGTGTTTGTGTGTGCGCCGGGGGGGCGGGGGGGGCGGGGGGGGGGGCGGGGGGGGGGCGGGGGGGGGGGGGGACCCACGGGGACCCACGGATCTGCAAAGATCCGTGGGTCTACTTGGTTAAGACCACGGATGTGGAGAGTTGAAAGGCGACTTAATAAGACACATTTCTAACTGGCAGGCTTCTGACAGACTTACAAAGTGAGACCGAGAGATGGAGCGAGAGAAAGAGAGAAACAGAGAGAGAGAGGGGGGGGGGGGACAGTGAACATTCATCAGTAGGCATGACTTACTATTCTTTCATCAGTCCCATCTCCTCCAGGCTCTGGAGCAGGCAGATAAAGTTGTCAGTCGGAGATCTGTCCAAGACGAAAGAGACAAGGGAGGGGGGGGGAGTGCCACCTGATAAAGTGCTCTCCTCCCCGCTCGGGCCCAACGAAATCAGACAACGAATGTTTGGAGATCCAATAAAACCGCTCATCTCATCGCACTCTCTGACACTATCTTTTGAATCCGCTCCTGTCAACGACAACGTTACTAGGCACCTTGGTGCTGGAGCTGCTGCCAAAACGAACCGTCCTCTTTGATTAACAATATCCACCTCACCTCTCCTGTCCATTGTGTAAAGTTGTTGCACCATTTAGAGGGAGGATGATACTGTACCTTGGCAGCTGTCTCTTCATATCATCCCCCCCCCAAAAAAAGCGATTGATAGATTGTCGCCAGAGCTTGATATTGACTTGAATTAGGTCTAGACATATGCATGCAAGTGCTTTTGAGTTGAATTAAATGTGTACTCGATTGTCGTGGCAATTGCAACATTGGTCTTTAATTGCTCATGGGTGTATGTTAGCATGCACACAGGAATGTGCCACGTTGATTACGGGGTTGTTTGCAGGAATGATTGAGCAATTTCTTCTGTGAGTGGGTTGTGGGCGTTAGTGGAATGAATGAGGGAATTTTAATTAAGCACCTTAGGTGGGCGTGCATTTTGTATTTGCTTTTGCTACACCGAGGCTTCCAGTTTATGCGCAGAGGATTGTCTGCTGAAAGGTCTGTACACCAACCAGTGAATGTAAATAGCATTCCGTTTTTCCATGTATTTGCTTCTCTATTTACTACCTGGATTGATTCAGTAAACACTGCAGAAGTCATAATCCCACGTACGCCCTGTCACGGAGGTGAGCAACACACAAAAAAGCGGCGGACTTCATTATTTTCTGTCAGTCATCCCCTAGGTGTTGTTTGGTTCGAGGACTCGCCAGTGGCAAGTCTGAGGGGGAGACTCCCGATCCTTCATTTGGCTAATGGTGGACAGAGGGAGTGACAGTGGAGATACGTGGCAGCAGGCCCGGTTGTGGCCCCCCCGGCTGATGGATGTGGCAGCGCTGACAGGGGGTAAGTAGCTCCGTGTGGCCGTCCCCATCCAAACAGAGACCTTTGGAACTCCCTTCTGCTCTGGGACGTGGCACGGAGGGGCTAAGGTATGGTGCTCAGTACTGATGAGCCACGTCCTTGCTTGTGTGGTTGTGACGGAGAGACGGCTGCCATGTGTCACCCAGAAGCGTGCCAAACAACCCTCGAGGTCACCTCACTTGTCGACAGAGAACCACGGTCCTACATTTTTTTTTTTTTTTACTGTTCGTCGTGAGATTTGAAGCCAATATATAGTTGCTGAATATTTATAACTGGTTAAGTGACTATGTGTGTCTTTCGCAGTCTTGGTTAAAGATAGCCTTCAAAAGGTGAATTAACTTGAAATTCTTGTCACATATGATTAAGCCCCTCATTATTATCCGACAATGGCCTCTTTTTTTCTTCAGAGGAAATCCATTACTTTCTTATACATAGGACGGTGGGCAATGAACACAATTCTTTTCCATCTACCTTCTCCGGATTGTTCCATCATGGCATTTCATCCAGGGCAGGTTTTCACATTCAAACAATAATTGGCAACCGTGCTCTACTTGGAGGATACTAACCACTTTCCCTTTACTGCAGCAGCATGCTCAGTGAGAGCATATTATTCTACTTCACAATTTTAGTTCATCAGAGCATTATTACTTACGGGGGCCCAGTCATTAACTGTGCATTAAACACATTTTTTTTCCTGCATCAAACCTAATTAGTTTATTCAGTGACTGTACCAATGATTTGACTTTACATTACATTAAAACACACACACACACACACATAGGCAACACAATCACATCACAAGTCCAGAATTTAAAAAAATATTGCATTTGCTTACTAAATGATGAACCAAATGTCAGGCACAGTCAAAAGTGGTCTAAAAACTGTTCAGAATCGAATCTGTTTGATGCAGGGTTAGCATTTAAAGCTTTGTAAACGCTTTCTATGACGGCCCAATCTATAAACCAGAGGTTTAGGAGAGTAGTGGGATTCAGAAAATAGTCTGAATTGAACAGAACTCTGTCATAAATAAAACATTTGCCTCGCAGTGCTGTTAAGTGAAGGTGTGGGTGGACACTGTGACACCGTTTTGCACAAATAAGCATAAATCTAAGTTTCCAGTGAAGCATAAAACATTGGAGCTTTAATCACACTGAGCAGATTTGGTAGACGACAAGGGCCATAGAGTGAGCCCTGTGATTCCTATCTAATACCGTTTATTTCCAGACTACTGGGTATAAACTACCTTTTAAGTGTTTCCCCTTATCTTTACCTGCAGACACTAGGTCCTCCTATCTAATACCGTTTATTTCCAGACTACTGGGTATAAACTACCTTTTAAGTGTTTCCCCTTATCTTTACCTGCAGACACTAGGTCCATATGTTTTGGAGTCGCACAACCAATGCTTTGTCAACGAGAGAACATATTTTGATATGCAAGACACACAGTGAATCACACATACAATATACATATCTTAGAAATACGTTTTAGTTTTATTATCTTTTATTATGTTGCATAAAAATCCGATGGCAGATTCCCATGTTACAAAACTACATTTCCCAGCGTCCACTGCAGAATTTGTGTTTCCCGAAGTCCTGTTCGACATCCTGCTAACTCAGTTCTTACAGCAACAAGAAGGTCGCAAATAGCAGTTTCTCACAGATCAAGAGTAGACATTTCAAGATAAAATGCTTGGGCAGGCTGTTCGGCGATTCACAACCTCTGCGGTTCGTTCTTCGCATTACGCAGAGGGACCCGGAAAGGTAATTTCTTTCAAAATATTAACAATTTAAAACAGCGGGCCTTGCCTCGGGTCCAAGCCTGCTTTGGAGGTCACTAGCTTGACAATGCAAGCTAGCCTACGCTACGTTGGAGTTAAAGAGTGCTTGCTTACTGATTTAAATTGATCACTAGCGAGCTAAATGTAGCCTTGCTCTAGCTTTATGCATAGAATATATATGATCTATCGCCAGTTTCTGATGGCCGTACAGGCAGGTTATCTATCCCCATCCATGCTAGCAGTAGCAGTACACCACTGTTAAAGCTAGCTAGTAGCACTACAGTAAATTGCTGTGCATCCTTATCGGACGTTAGCCGTTTTTCGCTAGCGTGCTAGCATGCTAATCATTTCCTGGTGTGGTTAGTTTAAGATTGTAAATTAACTAGCTAGGTCTTCGGTAGATTACGTAAAATAGCAAACATTTTAAACATTTCGATGTTTTTATATTTATGAACGCAATGGGAAAAGTGTAGACTACTGGCTACGTTGGATTAGTTAGTTAGCTAGCTAGACTGTGTAGTGTAGCTAATCTAGTAGCCCCATAGAGGTTAACATCCTGCAAGTGTCCCTAAGGGTTTAATGTATGCTATACTAGCCAAGCTGCTTAAGACCTACTCCAAACACAATCGTACATTATGTAGCTGCTTGTATTAATGGACAGGACATGGCATGTCTGTGTTCACCCCTGACAGCAGTCCTTCAAGGAGTCCTTGAGTTTAAAGCCTTTAGCTTTCTGCTGTAGACGCTCACCCAGACACACGGATTCAACAGTTGTAAGCCTAGATCGTTTGGTGATGTGCATTCATTCACTGTTTCTCTTTCTGTGTGTTTTCATTTCAGAACCTTCCGTTTTCGGTTGAAAACAAGTGGCGTCTGCTGGGCATGATGGTGGTGTTTTTCGGCAGTGGCTTCGCCTTCCCATTCATTGTTGTCAGACATCAGCTGCTGAAGAAGTGAAGTGACTGTGCGTTCCATGCAGCCTTCTCGGTAATAGCCGCTGATCTGTTATCTAGTGTTCACGTGCACGTCAGGAACCATTAGCCGTTTCTTGGCATGAATTTGAACTGCGCTCGAGACAATGACATCCATCACTGTTTGCTACTGTTGATTTTACTGTCGACCTCAAACCAATGACTGATGTCTGTGTGGGGATAGTTATAAATGTCATGCAAGTTAATTTCTCTGTTGTTGTTTTAAAATAAGCTCGCACATTAGCATGGTAATTTGACATTAGGAGAGCAGATACATATCAGGTGGAACCAAGCCTGACTTGCAGTTGTCACTGTCACATTTATCTTAACTGCTGTTTACTCTGAAATTGGATTTCTGTCAACAGATCTGCACCAGCCATCTTATCAATCTTTGTCTCTCACAGGTGTGCACCATGAACATGTCTATCCATCAACGTTCTCTGCACTTGGAAGAATGGGATTCCCCTATTTGTCTTTGTAAATAAAGTTGACCTAAATTTATGATGCTGGCATGATGTATCTTGTTCATGTCTTCTTTTGTTCTCTGAATTTGGTTCTGAACTCTGTTAGTTCTTAAATGCCTCTGGAAGCAAGTTTCACTCTATTTTCAGGCAAAGTACTTGGCAGCCTGGTTTCTAATCGTAAGGTTGCCAACAGTCCGATGTTAATTCGGATGGTATTAGTGCTACTACTAAGGGCCACTTTATCTCAAAATATACAAGGACACTGTTCTACTCCATATAAACCCATAACCTTTTACAGCCTTCCATAAAAATATTCCCAATTTATGGACAATTTAATTTACATAAGTATGCACACCCCTGAGTACATGTACAAGGGGTTATGTTTGGTGCTTGGCCAAACAACATGCATTAAGTGTACTTTAAGTAAAACAATCACATGGACAGTATGATTTCACGTTACGTTTTTATTGCAAACACGCATGTCAAGTTACAGCCAGCATTTGAAGGGGAGTATGTGTCCCATCGTTAAAAGCCTTGAACTTGAATGCCGCTTGAATGGAATGTGAACGGACCAAGAGTTCAGGTCCCTTGGCTCATAACCCATGGGTTTGGGAATGGATGTTTTTTCTCCCCAAAATCCCCAGCTCTTCGGCATGGATTGAGTGCAATAAATGATTCTCGTTCGACTAACCCTCCACCGCTACCAGCTATAAAGATGCGAGGACAAAATGTTATTGGGGTGGTGTGATAGCAAGACACAAGGGGACATTGGTTGTAGCAGTGAGAAATGACTTGTTATATGCGCTCAGTAAATCTTCCAATGGTTGGGAAGTAGTAAATCTGTCAGGCAGTTTTGTGTTTTCTTGCATTTGTAATGACTGTTTTACCGTCTACGCCTCTAGGCTGGCCGGATGGGAGAACATTCAGGTCAGGCTGTGCTGGTCTACTGGTGATAAAACCATCAGACATTTAATGGGGTCTACAAGGGCGTCAAATATGTCATAGCGTCCCCGCCCGCTTTGGTGGCATACTTTCATAGCATGGGGACAGTTCAGGTAGGCCGTGTTGATCTATATAGAAGCATAATCGTATTCTCCAGCTTACGTAATGACATGGTAATGATTATTAGCTGTGACCACGTTTATATTGAATCCATGACACAGTGTGAAGGGTTAGGTTGATAAAGTACGTTTTGAAGTGCATGAGAGGCAACAGTGTCTACAAGTCTCCTTTACTTCTCATTGGTTTTAGATGTTCAGGTGAGTTTCCTAACCAGTTGATGTACGACTGCCTTGAAATTAGAATGGCACTTGCTTATACCACTCAAGTGAGTGTTGTTGATACAAACCTAACCTAACTTGACTTGTGACTACCTCCTGTTTTAAAAACAGGAACGGAAGAATCATTGTTGCCCATTTGAACTTTTGCATCTTTCCTTTACGACACCAAGCGTCGGTCTTAAAATGGCTACTAATGTGTTTATTAATAAACCCTTATCAGTATTCACCTCACTGATTCCATATTCTCCTGCAAATAAGCTCTGTTTATCTCAGCATGGAACAATAAGCTTCAGGTCTGCTCCTCATTGGCAGGGAACAGAGTCGTTTTGTCCCAGGAGTCAACTGACCTGAATGAACTCTCTTTTACATTTGAGGCATTTGGCAAACACTTAGCGACTTCTAGCAAGTACTTTCGTTGGAGTAAGTGAACCAACTGTACATCCGGTCTTGGAATCTTACTGTGCGTGTGGTGGAGGAGGCTCTTCAATATGCAACATCTCAGTTAGAGCACATCTATTCTAAGGACAGTACCTACTAATTGGGTTTCTTTCCAGGCAAATCTACCCTGATGTGTGTTCAAGATCAAATAAAGACACTTAAAACCTTTCCTTTTCAAGAGACCCCTTCGTCATTAGAGAGTTCAAAATAAGTTTGGAGGATCGCAGCAATCTGACCAGAGATGGAGAAGGTGTTCCGGGTTGCCAAATTATAAATACCACTATGGGGCTGTAAAAGGATAAGTGCATCTATTATGCAGTTTTGCCGTCTTTGTTCTTCGGATAGAGGACTTTTTATACCCGTTTGTTCCAGCCTCCTGAAGGTAGAACCAATTAGACACAATGGTGCTAGCTGGATCAGGACCAAACTGCAGTGCAGCGCTGCCGACTTATGAAAAGTACATAAGGCTGTGCTCGCAACAGGGATGTCGCGGGAATGGGCCATTTGTATGGCCTGCCACCATACATCATGTATTGTGATCGCCTTGACACTTCGCCAGCGCGTGGTACTGGGAACTTCGTGAAAGAGAGGAAGAGAGAGGAGAGGAGGAATACATTACTGGGGAATTACACTCCTAGCATGCCAAAGTATTTTGGAGGAGTTTGTCATGGTGCATTTGAAATGTTTGAGGGGAAAGAAGTGAGATAAAGGGAATGCTGTGTGTGTGTGTGTGTGTGTGTGTGTGTGTGTGTGTGTGTGTGTGTGTGTGTGTGTGTGTGTGTGTGTGTGCGTGTGTGTGTGCGTGTGTGTGTGCGTGTGAGTGTGAGTGTGTATCTGTGACTGTGTGTGTGCTGGCAAAAGACACTTCGATGACCAGACAGGAAACGAATAACAATCCGACCAATTCCATTGTGATGCCCAGTGTACAGGTCCTAATTAAACCTCCAGCAAGTCCAGTCATTGAAAATGTAATTGAATATATCTTAGTAACATTTAATACTAATGTACCATCTTGCAACATCATTAAATTAGGAGATTTGCTGCCTCTTTGAAAGATCTCCGATGTTGATACCCGTTACACTGTGTTGCTGGTTTCTGTGAGCTGTTTCCCATGGTGAACAGACATTGAGGTTTTAGAACATATCCAGACTTGCGGACTTCTGCACAGTACCATCATATCATTGTTACAAATCATCCCAAAAATGGCTGCTCCTGGGCCTTATGGCACCTGTCACCTGTCTGTCAGTGTCACAGCTTTGTAATGGTGCAGTCAATGAAGTTTCAAGGACATCAGGGACTCCTAGATCTCTGCCAAGTCTGTCCCCTCACCCTTCTTTCTATTCACCGTGCCACTGGCAAAGGTGCTGACTCTCTGGGAAGTGCATGGACTGTCAGTGCAGAAGGCTAAGTGTGCATCCACCTTCCACATTGTCAAGCAGAGCTGTGTGGTCGCAACAAGGAACGCTGCACAATTAGTGCATAGCCTCTTTATGTGAACTGAATGCTTGAAAGGCTCCGTGTAGACTGCGTCTTTAGGGGTATGTGCCTGTGCGAAAGATAAATAGAGAGTGAGAAGGAGAGAGTGAGAGGGGGGGAAAGAAAGAAAGTATGCATCTCATACAGTTTGATATAAAAAAAATGAATAGGTGCTGAAGCCCAGAGGCGACTTTTGTCGAGATTTGAATCTTGCATAATCTCTACATCCACTTTGGACCAATTTAGCCTCTAGAAGCAGGCCCTGGTTCAATAATGTAACACTTTACAGTGCCAGAGGTAATTGTAGCAAGTTTCAGGCGAGGAAAATCGTACTTCAAATAATCATTCTTGTTTTAGTATACGCTCCCTCCGAAAGTCTTGCGTTATATCTGAAGGGACTGAAAGTTTCCTGTTATCCTTCATGCAGTATGCATTCAAGTTGGAGTTGAAGTCTCTCCCTCTCTGTTCTGCATTAATGAAAAGTAGAGATTTACTTTACCCATTTAAACTAACTGTCCGTGAAATGGGTTTGGATTGTATTTCTATGGAGAAATAGACATAGAGAAAAACTATGGTGGAAGACTCCAGTTGTGCGTCTAGTGAACTGCTGAAAGATGGGATGGTACTTGTCTTGTCCTGGCACTGCTCTCCTCGTACAAATACACAGGAAGTGTTTGAACCTAGCCACGCCAAAAAACGGGGTCTGCCTTCTCTTCCTTTGTCTCTCCCCCCGGTGAGACGCTCTCTCACAGGAGATACGACCCACGGCAGTGTCTCTCGCCCTCACCGCTACAGACATCCACCACACAAACAGACAAACACACACAGTTACATTTACATTCATGCATTTAACATGCATGAATGTTAAACGCTTTTTTTAGTTAGAGACGCGGTGTTAGACACACAAAAGCCTTTCTTCTCAAGCTAAGCAAGAACTAGAGCTCAGAGCCTTCATACAGTAAGGGAAAGGAACTAACTAGACACCCATACTCTATGGGCCTACAGAGAACATTGCCATCCAGCCCAGAAGAAACATCCAGGGATCTCAGAGGGCATCTGGGCTGAGGATATTTGTCGAAATTACGGGAACAAACCAAGCAGACTAAACGCTGCTGTTGTAGAATCAGAACCTCCCCACAGGGTGATGCTGAAAGGAGTCCAAACATGCAGATTGGGAGCGTCTGCCCCATTTTTTGTGTAAATGTACTGCAGCGTTTCCAAGGATGACGTGAGGTCAGGTAGCAGAAGGGGTTACAGATCCAGGTGGCTCGATAGCTCCACCAGCTGGTCAAGTGGTTGATCTGCCAGTGACGGACTCTGCATCCAGAGGAAAACCGTTCCTGTAAATGAATATGTCACGTATTATTACAATGTGTTGGGTGGAAGCGGAAAGCAGAAGTGAGCAGTTTGTGTCTAGGGAGAGTTCTTTGGGACTTGACTGTGGTCAAGACAGTGGGTGAAAGCCAAATTAATGTTTCCATCTGGGAGAGATATAGGGGACGGGGTTAAGAGGGGGGAAGGGGTGGGAGATGTATGTGCACAAGGTGGTTTGGATCTCTGCCGACCGATGGCCTCCAGAATGTTCTTTGATGAAAGACACAGACTTTGTTTGGGTTCCCCCTGGTTCAGTATTGTTCTGATCCTTCCTTTCAAAGTCTATTGAGCCCAAAAGATGTTTGGTTTTGTATTTGTTTTCCCACCAGTGTGGGCTATGAAGCACTACATGAATCATCTTAATATACTATCCGATCTCCTTGTCCTTGCTGATTAATGATGGAATCTGGGAAAAGTTGGCTGGACACCATGGCAGAACCCTAAACCCTCTAACAAAGTATTGAACTCAGAACATCACAACCCTCGTGAAAAAAGGTTAATGTACATTTAATGCAAATACTTATACTGGAACTGAAAACGCAAGTTAAAAGTATTTAGTTTTAGTCTTTCTTTAAAATACTGTGGTGTCCATTTAATGAGAACGTTAACTCTCTCTGGACAGGAACTGTACTTTTTGGTGAAGCTGCCTGCTTTAAACCTTTTCCACAGTAGAACTTTCTTCACACAAGTGACCCCCAAAACTAATAGATTCAAGCAATTAACATTTTTCGAAGCGAGGGATAATATATGAGCTGAAGATGTTGCTCTCAATCCTCCAGGATTTATTTTTTATCTAGCATTCCCACAGATGTGAATCAAGGTTCTCCTTTTCCTCTGCTTAATTAAAAAAGATATTAGAGACTGTGCTGGAAAAAAAAGGTCTCTCATGGAATCTGAAATGAAATCAAGCAACTTGGCTCTCTAATCAAAACCTGCTGATCCAGACAGCAGTGGTCCACCACATACAGCAAGGATCCTCTTCATACTGCCTCAACAGTTATATCTAGAGAAGCCCTCGGATGGACAGACCAATGAGAGGTGATAGGTCGTTTTCCACAGCCTTGGCAAATCGGAGTAGGTGGCGTGGTGAATTGAAACAGGGTGAACAAAGTCCTGTTCATTGTGGGTGTCCAGAGGGAAATAGAGGAGTAGAGAGCAGAAGGAACAGAGGGAAACCGAGGAACAGCTAAAGGAGAGACTGCCGAAACAGCAACCACACCATTTGCTTGGCTAATATAGTGGTCAAAGCATATAATACAAGTACAGCCTTCGAGGACAAAAAGAAAGAGATCGGCGACGTCTTGCTTTTTCTCCATGTTGTGAATCATTTCTTTCCACAAGTCTGAAAACGTCCCTCTCCCTTCCCCGGGGTCCTTGAAGTCCTTTTTATTCGACATATATTTTTGTGTCATCTATCAACTCCAGAGAGGCGTGTGATCTCTGTTGCTGTGATCCACACGGGGGGGTATTGTCATCTGCATGTTGGCACGAAGCAGCAAACCGTGCATCTCTCTGAGGCCTGATGTGGTACTCTCTCCCCCCCCCCCCCTCCCCAGACAGCCTCACAGGAGCCCATTCAAATACATCAGTCACTTGACTTTCCCCCCAAGAAAGCGTTCGCCTCTCCATCCCCACCCCTGCACCCCCGCTCGATCCCGTTCCCAAAGGGAATTCTCCCGCGTGCATATGAGGCTGATGGATGTGACAGTAATGCTCTGTGTCACTTCATCGACGCTGTGAGCGAGCGACCCTGCTTGTTTGAGAAACAACCGCGGAGGATGTGCGAGCGCACCCACTGGTGCCACATTCACAGGCCGTGTGGCATCTGCGACGTCTCGCTGCCTGACAAAATATTCACGCCCACCGCCTCCCCCTCTCCTCTTTCCCCTTACTTTCTTTCTCTCTCTATCTCGTTCTCTCTCTCTCTCCATCTCTTTCTCATTATCTTCTTTACCCAGCACCTTCAGGTAAATCACTCGCATCGCTCACACTTTGAATTGTAAATCCACGCCGATCGGAGGTAGCAACTTAATATATGGACACCTTGCATGTAGCACACTTCCCCTCCTTTGTAAATAACGTCTGTACCAGGAAGAGAAAGACAAATGCACACAAAGTTTCAAAGCAGATGGTTTGATGACACGCACATGAAATAGTGAGATGCCCGGATAATAATTCAAGCAGACACATTATGGCTACAGAAGAAAACAGGACTGGAGAAGCAGACAGACTGAATGCTACATTACCATCTCTTTTTAAAGTTCTCGGCAAGTTACATTTTGGTGTTTCAGCTGAATTCCAGCAGCAGCTATCCTCTTACTTGGGCTCTCTGCCTTTTCTTATTCAAAGCAGTTAAATCAGTTCATCACAATATGTTCACGTTACCTGCAAGTGACCTATTTCTGCACAAGTTTTCTCTCAAATCTAAAAGCTTCCTGCAGTGCAATATCTTATCGTTTCATAACTTTGATGTGATTTTCACAGAAACGAATTGAATGAAAGTATAGACTTAATTGAATGTTCATGAGCTCTAAGACTTTGAAACAGAATTTCAATTACCTTCAAAGTCAAATATCATTTTGAGGCACAATACAGTTCAGTTCTTTTGATCTCAGATAAGCTGTTCTTTTGAGTCTCTTTGTTTGAGAATATAACACTGTATTCTGAGTTAATTACTTTTCTATGGGTGCAATATTAAATACCCATTTATGATTGTGATGATGATTATCAATCTAAATAGCGGCATTTTAAGAAATCTTCACTATCACTGAAATCTAGGATGGAAGCCCCTCTGTTGTAACATGTGACCATTCCCTTGATTTGACAAAAATGGAATCTGTCTCCAAAATGGGAGATGGACATTCCACTTTGATAACTAGAGGAGTACAAAACTGACCATTTCCTTTAACTGAAATGCGTAAAAAAAAAAAAGACTAAATGTAAATGACTTGTTGCTAAACGTAGCTTTTTGTTCAAGTGTGGACCCTGAGGATTCCAGTAGTCCTTCTCGACGATGAGCCTTTAATTTGATTGCTTTGGCGTCTGGCATTTCAAAATTGGCTGTGTGTTTCCCATAACATAAAGGAAAGGTAATTGCAGTTTATAAAGGTCTCCAGTAACTCTGCTTTCCCTCAGCACACTGAATTAACCTGTGGTCTCCTCTAAGAAAATTGCTCACTTTGAACAGGTTCAATTTATAATACAATCAATAAAACATTCACACACAGATGTGAAAATGTGGGGTTAGTCATGTTGAAAAACATAATCCTTGTGTACAGTATTTTGCTGCGCAAAACTGGCAGAAAAAATTAACTAGTCATAGAGAAAGTACTGGGTAAACGTCCCTTGTAATGACTACAAGGAGAGCTCCAACTATGATCTCTCTAGTCTGAGAGTAGTCATGGGTTGGGAGCAGTGAATCTCTTTCTCTGAGACTGTTGTAACGTCATTACTGCCTGACTGTCACTATCTATGTTTACATTCCTGTGCCCTATAAAAGATGGTCCTCCGGCCTTCAGAGCGGAGAGAGACATGAATGAGACCTAAGCCTGGTGTTGTCATTTATTGTCAGAGGTCTGGTTTTCTCTCCCAATCTCCAGATTGATAATAAAATCCAGAACTCAACTGGACTTAGTCACTCCGTTTATGAAGAGACGGACAAAACACTTTCTTCATCACCTCCTAACTCTTTAGCATTAAGAAGACATAGTGAACAGCAAGGTGGCCGGCTTGCACATTAAAATAATTATGCCTGCATCCTTGACTTCCTTTAACAACAAAAACCTCCAGGGACATAGGGTACTGGAAGATTCGCCATTCACCATCTTTTTGAGGCAAGAAAACAATGGGTGTTGGATGTCGAAGTGTGTTTCAGCATCGTTTTGGAACAAAAACACAAACACTGAATGAGAGAGTCTCTTTTATGCAGTGAAATACTGCAGAGAGGGTGGATGAGCCTTTGTGAATGCACCGTGGTCTATCCAAGCCAGTGTCCCGGGGGGCTCTTTCCCAGCCATCTGCAGACAGAGAGGGGAGAGGGAGCGAAGGGAGACCAGAGCCCACTGGAGCTCTCCAGAAACGCTGAATCAAATCAGCTCTACCAGCTGCGAGACGAGGAGGGGAGTCAGGCAGAGAGAGAAGGAGAGGGAGGAAGAGAAGAAATAGCAGGGGTGAAGAAAGAGCAAAATCGACGAAGGGTGAGGCTGTTACAGGCCAAGGGATGAGAGGAAATGGTGCATATATAGAAGAGCACGGACTCACCCGTCCCAATAGGAGAAAAAAAGGCCAGTCAAAAAAAAGAGGGTTGTTATGTAACCCACTGAGGGCCCACTGAACCAAACGTGATATTAAGCTTATTATTTTACCCCAGACTGGAAGTGTAAAGTCATAGACTTTCAGCAAGATGAATTATGACTTCACTTCTAAGTGGGTCACCTCGATAACTCTGAATTGTGAAAAAAAAAAAGAAAGAAAGAAACTCACACACTGCTGGCATTTTTATACATGCGAGAAAAGTTCAGCTACCAATTATAGCGAGGGGTCTAATTGCAGAGACGGGAAACTGATTAAACATTACTGTTTTTAACGTACATGTACACATGTTAATGGATTTGTTTTAGAAGCCATCACGACTAGCAAACGAAATAATTGCTTTGTTTTTCTCCAGCTGAAGAAAAGAGAGAAATCTGAAGAAGACAGAGGCAGAGGAAGGTGAGGCGAAGGAGGTAGTGGAGGTGGGGAGGAGGAAGAGGAGGAAGAGGAAGAGGAGAAGAAAGAGGATGCAGGCAAGTCGGTAAGTAGCTTAGCTGCCAGATGAAATGCTGACTAACAACACCTGGGCTTTGGAGGACACATCAAGGTGGAAAAAACAAGCTCTGAAACGACAAAACAAACAACTGACGACCAGCTATTCACTTTCACTGAGAAACATCCCAGTTCAGCTCATCCCACGGTCAATATCTCCAGCTCCAAAGGATGAAGTGCTGGAAAAAGATTCAACGTTGGGTATAATGTGGAAGGCACACGCAGTGAGACCAAAAAAAGGCACTGCATGGGGTATGTATCTCTTTAAGAGTTAGCACTTTTGCTTGATGGACTGGGCACTAGTTCTGTCACTGTGGTGTGCATTGGTCTCTGATCTACACCATTCTAGACTTAAAGTGCTTGCACACGCCTGCGACTGGGAGCTGCACAGATGTATTGCTGGTAAAGAACTATTTCTGGTGGTGAATAATTCATCCGTTACATTAGTGTAGAAATGATTTAGATCTTCATAGCGTTTGCAGCAAGTCATTTCTATCTGTGAAATTCCACAATCAATTTGACCACGTCTGCGCCTGGGCCTTTGTGATAGCTTAGTGTCTGCAGTTCATTCACATGTATTAAAAAAAAAAGGAAAGCTTTGGACAGCAAGTCCACAATTATTCCTCTTGGTCTCAAGTTTGGGTTGATGAATGTCTGTCGCGTTGGTTGAGTGAGCTGATCACCTGCTTGGAGACAAGCGCCTCATCACCTGTGAGAATGAATCACCGTCTTTAATCAGCTTCAGACTTTCTCGACGGACCGCGCTTATTCTGCATGTGGGGAGAATAACACAGTCCTTGATGGAGCTCTAATGGTCCACAGCTGATAGCATAGGAACTAGAAAACCGAGGGAGAGACGCCGCCGCGTCCTGTAGTATCACAAGAAAACAGGCTCCGGTCGGTTCAGTTCTGCATCGTGAGCACGTACATTAATAAACGACAGAGTCTCCGAAATGACTTATGGGGTTGTGTAAAGGCATCATCCCCCTGAACAGTGTGCTGTACAACATAATCAATTTCAGTAGCGCACAAACACATGCCACTTCATTATACAAATAATAAATGAACATTAGGTTGTTGGTAATGCAACCAATTTGTCTTTCTGAGTGCCGCTAATGGCAAGAGGCACACCGGGGTGAACTTGAAAGAGAACTTCAGTTATTCCGGCACCTTGTATAAAAAAAATGAAATACAATCAGTGTTGTAATCTCAGAGTGCAACTCTGCTGGAGTCAATGGTGCTGAAAGAACAGCCAGTTCAATCTAATATCAATCAATCACAGGAGCTGCTCTCACTGAGTAAAACTACTAAGAACAGGCAAGAGAGACAGCGATGTAAGGATTTCCACAGCTAGGCATTTGGCCCACAGCTCAGTCGGTTTGATGAAGCAGGCCTCATATAAGCCATTTCCTTTCTAAAAGATGGAAACCACAGAATACGAACAGTTCTTTTAAAGCCTACTGAGTTACAGCTAAGATAAACTGCTGTATTGACTCAGTCCTGGACATGTGACTGTTAATCACCAGAATGTCACCCTAACCCTCCACTCCATGATTATTAGCCTACCGCCGTTTCAGAAAACAACTTCATACCCCTGGTATAGCAGGGACTTAGCTTCACTTCAGCTGAGTGCCTGGAATTTGCCCACAAGTTCTAGGTATAACATTTCATTTGTTTTCCCGCAACTAGTAATATCCATGAAGGTCATAAGGACACAGAGAGTGGGCTGGTGGTGCGACAACTCTGAACTCAGTTCTGTTCAGGTCTGTGGTTGAGTAATCAAGGTTACTATACATCCTTAAGAGGCAAGTTTTTATCCATGTATTTTTTCCATAATGTGTTTTTTTTTCATGGTTGTGCCTGTAACTCACGTGTTGGTAACGACAGCACTTGGGGCTGTCGGGACTCAGGTGGCTGAGCGGTTAGGGAATCAGGCTAGTAATCTGAAGGTTGCCAGTTCGATTCCCGGCTGTATCAAAAACGACGTTGACGGTGAAGTCCCTACTTGCCTCGGGGGGAATGTCCCTGTACTTACTGTAAGTCGCTCTGGATAAGAGCGTCTGACTAAATGTAAATGTAAACTTGGCATGCAAAAAGCGAACCATATAGATAAAACAGTATTCACTCTGTGTGCAGAGAAGATTTGCATTTTGGTTTCTCAATAATATCAATGTGTGTGTGCAACTGGCTGTGTGTGTTTGTGTCCTTCTGTACCCATATGCAGGAGAAAGCCAGGTGTGTCAGAGAGCCAGTCCCCAAAGCTTTCCCCTCCACAGGACAGTATCTCTGGACTAGGCTGAGCTGGGCTTCCCTGGGCTAGGCAGAGCTGGGATTGTGCTGGGCTGGGCTGGGCTGAGCCAGGCTGGTCTGGCCTGATCCTGCCCAGCCCGGCTCAGCCCAGACCTCCCTGCTCACTCAGCAATTTAATGAAACTGATGAATCATTGCTGTAAGTCCCTCGTGTATCCAAGATGCAGAACTCAGCACAACATAAGCCATGGTGAAGCCAGCTATGCCTCAGACAGAAAGAGAGAGGGAGGGGGGGAGAGAGAGAGAGGGGGCGAGTAAGATATATACAGACATATATAGAGAGAGAGGGAGAGAGACCGATCGACACACCCTCCTTGGCTGGTCCAGTCCAGTGGCTCGGAAAATGTTTCCTGTGCCCAGGCAATCGTAAACAGGATTTATGTCATTTAATTAAGCATTTGTACAATCACCTTTATTTACAGCTGCAGACTGCCTGCACGCTGCGCCTTGGAGATCACGGTCGTAATTTCTGCCCTCTACCTCTCATTGTTCCCAGGATGGGAGAGTAGGACGCCTATGGCTGTACACACTGTTCTTGCCGGTGCATTGTATTTACATTCACCAGAATGGATTCCTTTTTATTGGCGTGTCTTGTTTCGTTTGATTTGAACGTGAAAGACCTTTTAAGGCACTGAGATTTGCAGACAGGGGATGTCGTCTTATCGACATGGATGTTTAATGAGCTGTGACGTTAATTGCTCTGTCACGTGACTGTGCTCTTGTACTAGTAGTACTAGGAGTGGACTGGTTAGTACACATAACAGGGTATCTTTTCCTCATTTAAGGAGTAGCCTACTTCTTTACTATAAGTCCTTAGAGGCAAGTTTTTGGTCTATGTACATTCTCCATAGTGTTTTCTTTCATGGTTGTGCAGACTGTTTTGTAGGGAGTGTTTTGAGACACAGGGATGAGACATTGCATGTCCCTATTGTCTGAATGTTTTACTGTAATACTGCCCTGAATGCTCAATCATGCCAAGGGAGGACAATCACCATCTCTCTGTGCTATAGTGACCTCTACTGGACAAACTCATTAAATGAATAAAGAACAGTAAAGGCTGTAATACATCATCCTTTATCAACAATATCAACATTATAAAGGATGATCCCAATATAGGCAATATTTGTTTATTTGTACTGAACTACTTGTCATAACCTCCAGTCTAACCTTACACTAACCAGTGAATTTGAGGCTTGAGAGTATGCACACATGCTCTGTGGGTGTTTTTGTCTTGTTGCATTTCAACAGTTGGCCCTTTCTTTTATAGTAATCCACAGTTGTATGTCTGTTCCCCCATCATGGCACATGACAATCCATGTGTCTCGATTCAGTAATGCCCAAACACACTGGGCACATTGTCACTGTTACACCAGGAGGACAGGGTTCTCTATCAACACCCTCATTGTCAGGCAGTGGCACACATAAATACAACTATCTACTGTTCCTATAAATGGCTTCTGGTAACCATACTATTTCATTAATCACGCTGAGAACGGAGGTCTCCATGCTAACTTAATAGGCTGTTTCTCCATGCTAAGTTAATAGCCTGTTTCTCCATGCTAAGTTAATAGGCTGTTGCTCCATGCTGACTTAATAGGCTGTTGCTAAACCAAAGATATGTCAGTCCTCGAATTGCTATGAAGATTGTTATTTGTACTGGCTGGATTTTTTGGTATCTTATATTTATGTGGAAATTAGTACGATAAGGATATTGTGATCCTTATCCTTATTGTGAGTCCTCACGGTATTGTACAAAGTAGTGTAGAACTAGATTAGTCCACTAGAGGGTGCTCTAAACACATGTCCTTTATTCTCCTGAAACATAAGCCTGATGCTCTAGCATTCAAATACTAGAGCCAATGCTATTTCCCTGAATACATTTTAATGAGTTGGCCTTGGGTTGTGAATCTTTTACAAACTCAGTTACACAGAAAATAAACTGTTGGTTTTTCCCTGAAATAAAACTGTAGAGAAACAGCGCATCCATTTCCACAGAAAATGGAAAACACATACAGGGCAAAAGCCATTATTTGATAATAATGAAAATAATAAAAATTTTACTTATTGTTCATAACATTAACGGAAGCAACAGTCATATGCCTCGTGTTAGATCCGAACTAACATCATTAAAGTTCACCCAGCCTTCCTCTCCCTTGCAACAAGCCCTGCTCCTAAGAATAGCCCTGCCGTGTCGCTTATTTGTTTATGTGCATCATGTCCCTTTTCCGACCATTTGTAAAGGATGATGGGAGACGAGTCTGAGCTGGAACATGCAACAGGCCCCGAGGCTTGATGGCTGAATACAGAACTCATATTCTTATTATGGCTTCTGTGAAAAGGCTCTTGGTAGCTCTGGCCTGAAGAGCTCTGCGGGGGGAAAAAGAAGACCGAAAAAAAGAAGAGGAAGAACTGAAAATGATGTTGTTGCGGACCATTGCGCTCGGATTAACCAGTCCACCCCCCCCCCCACTGGCACAGAACCAAAGTGATGGGTCCACAGAAGCAACGTCAACAAAGACAACAGGTCAGCTATGGGACATTTACTCTCATTTACTGCCAATTGGAGTGCAGCGATTCCGCCTTTTTTAAATGCCTGCCTTTGAACTAATCGCCATGAGTGTAAAGTGAATAGAAGTATAATGGGTTGGGTTTTAATGATAATGTTAGTGGCAAACCGTCTGTGAAGAGTTCAGTGCGCGGAGCACAGACTGCGAACGCGCACGTCGCCCGCCCATCAATGTTGAACAGAAGGCCTGTGCAGCCGTCTCTCTTCATGGCTCCATGACTTCCTTCTCCACAGATGGGATCTGTCACCTGCAGTCAGTCTCACAGGCCTCACAGCTTTGTCCATTTGAGACTGATCACACACACACACTGTAAACCTTACGTCTGCCTCACATACAGCACATCCATCCTGATACTTAAGACAGTGACATGCAACATACTGACTATTCCATTTTCTCAATGAGTCAAACCTCTGCTCTAAATAGTTTCGGTATGTGGTGTTGTGGGATGGTACACATGGAAGTTGGTACGCAAGTTGACACTGTCACATGTACAGAACCCTTATTTGAAGTCATAATGGAGTAATTGTCTTAACCATCCTGTCATTTCATGGTGCTTTTGGAGACAGCAAGGGTAAGAATGGATAAAAATAGTTCCTGTCAAGCCAGTAATGACAAAACCATACCTGCTCATCCGGAAGCTAACCTTCATAGAAGACAGAAAGCCAAGAGCAACATCAGGGATTTCTGGTTCATTCAGGCATGTACTAAACACTGACTCCCAAATCTGGGGAAAGGGCTTCAGTATAGTTCTGCATGTTCTTCTACAATTCTCGAGCACAAAAGTGAAGGAGTACCTTGACGAAAAAGAAAACTGAACTTGTATTTAATTATGTAAAAACGTTTTTTAAATCTAGAAAGCAAAGGGTAAGTGGGAGAAAGTAAACGAAAGAAAACCAGAAGTACTCATTAAAGAATTCATTCATTCACACCCCAAGCTAACAAGTATGCCTAAACCGTGTTATCAAAAGAAGTTGCTGGAAGTACCTTGGGGGAATTACTTGTACTGTGCCACACTGCAAAGGCCTCCTCCGGCCTTTTCCAGTAAAGTTGAGACCTGTCCAAACATCATCACAGGAGGTTACTATCATTACAATAAGTACCAGAGTTCACAAAGAGTTTGCATGGCTATTGTACGTCACTGCAAGTACCAAAGTAATCATTGCTTACTTTTAGCAAACAGACATTTTGCACACGCACGCCTTTCTCTTATCTGGAAGAAGTGTATTTATACTGTGTACGTTTAATCATTGTGGACAAAACTGACCAAACTGTGTGGAGTAATTAGACTGGACAATGATTTGTTAGACAATAGATGTTGCTGTGCACCAAAGGGTTAACACATTAAAACATCCTAGTAGCTTGAAATTAATCCCTTTTTTGTTCTCTTTAGTGTCTGTAAATGCGGAAACTATTTAAAGGGCAGCCTAGTTCTTTTGGCTGGAATGTGTTCAATAGTTAGATAAATATCCAGCCTCTTCTAATGGCTTGGCCTAGATTTTCCACCTGCAGAGCTGATATTTTTGAACCGTTTTATCTAACCGAAAACATTTTCTTCAGTTCACACAGAACTAAATCTCCCTGTGTTTTTCACTCTAGGCTACCCTTGAGAGGCCCTTTGAGTTGAAACGGAACTTGATCGTGTTGAAAGACACTGTAACAGTAGTACCTGTGCTCCAGGCCTTTTAACGTCCTCTTCTTCAAACCATTTTGCAGGTGGTCACCTTTTTGCTTGAGTGTAACGGGAAGGTTTATCATTCATGTGAACTATGTTATTGTCAAATGTTCAAGTAACCTGATCTGTATGTGAAATATCAGAACATAGCCTAAACATAATTCACCCCCCTTTGACTAGGTCAGGTTGACTAAGATAAGAGCCCTTCCTGACCCTCTCTCTCTCTCTCTCTCTCTCTCTCTCTCTCTCTCTCTCTCTCTCTCTCTCTCTCTCTCTCTCTCTCTCTCTCTCTCTCTCTCTCTCTCTCTCTCTCTCACACACACACAAGTCAGCGCAGCATGTAAGCTTCCTTGCTTGAATCACTATTCCTTGGGTGGCTGGTAGCCACAGAGGCAGATCAAGCAGAATGAATCGACATTCACTTCTGCGTATGTCGAGCTGCAGGGGGCTGAATAGGTACTTGGAAAACAAAGTCTGCGTAAGTGAAAGGTTTGCTAAGCTCAGCGCAGATCAATTGAAGCCACACGGGAGGTGAGTCTTGTCAGTCCCATTGGAGGGTTGTGTCAATCAGCTCAGAACAGCATGACATTCACACTGTGGCTCTCTGGTCCTCCCTTCCCCCGTGCTGTAGATGTCTCTCTCTCTCTCTCTCTCTCTCTCTCTCTCTCTCTCTCTCTCTCTCTCTCTCTCTCTCTCTCTCTCTCTCTCTCTCTCTCTCTCTCTCTCTCTCTGTCACACAGGCATTGCACTTAGTATTCTCTCACACACACACAAGCACAATTGGGGGGGGCCACAATTGATCTGTGAATGTCGTTAGGAGCTTCATCGGAGCGATCCCACGGATAGTCATGGATGGCTTGTTCTTAACTGCTCCTTGGTTGTTTGGATGAGGTCAGCCGGATGCTCTGAGGTGATCGATGGTAGCGATTGGGGGTCAGGGTGGAGGGAGGGACCCGGCAGTTATTTGATTTATGGACGTCTGGCTGAGCCAGGTGGCCAGGGCAACGTCAATGGTAATTGAATGAGGTTGCAGGAGAAGGGGTCCCAAGATATCTGGAGATGTGGGTGCCTTAACTCACACGTGTCGGTAATGACCGCATTAGGCATGCTTGCTGGGCATGCTGAGAAGATTTGCGTTTGGTTTCTCAATAATGTCAACGTGTGTGTGCGCATATGGGTGTGTATCTCTGGACTAGGCTGAGCTGGGGCTAGGCTGGGCTGGACGGGCCTAGACTGGGCTGGACGGGCCTAGGCTGGGCTGGGACTGGGCAGCCCTGAGCACGTCCCTTGGAGACTCTCCATTATTTACACTCTGCTTTCTTGTGGCCCCCGATGAGACTTGACAGGAGGAGCAATGGGAAGCTCATGAATAAAACAGCCAGGCCTAAAAGCAGGAGGGGTGGGGGACGTCGGAGGCGCTGGGGGGGGGGGGGGGGGGAATTAGAGGCGCAGATTTGCGGCGCACATGCCGCCTCGGCCTGAGGTGCCAGAGGGAGGAGGTGAGAGGGAGGGAGACACCCGGTGTGCGAGAGAGAGAGAGAGAGAGAGAGAAGAGAGAGAGAGAGAGAGAGAGAGAGAGAGAGAGAGAGAGAGAGAGAGAGAGAGAGAGAGAGAGAGAGAGGTTAAGGGTGAGGGAGAGAGAACGAGAGAAAGGGGGGGGGGGAAGCGTGAAGGACTCGAGGCCACAGGACACAGAGAGCGAGAGAATAGGGGAATCTAGAGGGGCGGAGTGGCAGAGGGGAGGAGGTGATAGCTGGCGGGATCCAGGGAGGTGTCGGAAACACAGACTCCTGCTGTTGTATCGTACCGCAGAAGAAATGACGATGACATCATCGGCCAGATGCAGGGGGGTCTTTGTTATTGTTGTGCCTGCTATCAGGCTGTGTGGTGAGCCAGGCAGGTTCCTGTTGACAGTACCTCCGGATGAATGGAACAGGCTCGTTTAGACTGCTGCATGCAGTGAGACCACATGTTCTCCATCTTCCTGTACTGTGTTCATGACATTCTCTCTAAAGATGCTGATGTCACGGACGACTGACAGGTTGTGATGGCCCCTGCTTTTTGCAGCGTGTTGTATGACATTATCTTTAATGCTTCCACTTCTGCGTAACCTTTCTTGTCGTTGACGAATGACAAACTTTTCCTCTCGCGGGTGAAACTGTTTCCGTTGTCATTGATTTTAGGTGACTGCTGCTTAGCAGGGAAAGAGTCTCTGTTGCGGCGTGACTGATATTCATGGTGACTTTTAACAGGAAGTGGAAGTACCTTTCATAGTAACTTCTCTCATCACCAATCCCCCCCCCCTCCCCTCCGGAGAGTCTCCGTCCATCCCCCATGGCAACGCCCTGGCTGGCGATACCCGATGACATCATCCGATGAAGCCATCATCCTAAACGTCAGCCCGATGCCAAGTAACAGACTGCTTTTTTTATAGGTTGCCTCATTATTTTGTGTGTGCGCCTCGCTCGCAAAAATCGATCTGGCTAAACGAAACAAATAACCTTGAGACACGAGAGAAGGAGCCACGGACAGCCTCCCATACGTAGCGTTATCACCTTGAGAGCGGTGGCTGATGACACTAATGAACTTGGGGTGCACATGCTCTGTCTTTGCTTGCCTTACTCCATTAGGTGGGGGAGGTAGCGGGCTGCCTGTCTGTCGTGTCGTATCAGATGTCATTCACGATGGCGCTTGAGTGCTTCTACTTCCCACTGGGGTCCATCTGACAACCATCTCTCCAAACAGGATAGAATATGACAAGGCCATTGACAATACACTCGAGCTCGTGCACATATTTGAAATCCCCCTGGTAAAAAAAAAGAAGAAGACTAACAAACAACAATAGGCAGAGAGCACTACAATACATATCATATCACTACATAACATATCAATACATAATCATGGCCCTAATCATATCAGTGTTATATTAAAAGAAGGTGACTGTGCAAAAAGCAGAAGCTGTTTCAAACAATTGTCCTGATCCCCAATCGGGATGTGCATGTGTGGCTGGTCAAAAAGGGATAAATGAGATTATCACACTTAGCTTGTTTTCCGCCCTTCTTCTCGGCGGCCCTTTCAAAGGAATTCCGTGAGAAAGAGAGAAACACGTCTGGGAAATGAGTCTGTGTGTGGGAGAGATGGGGAAATGAGGAAAACACTAGCTCATATTTACTGACGGTCCGCCTGCACTCTTTAAACTGTGGATGAGGATGAGGGATGTGAAGGTTTGCTGTTGTCAGTGGTGGCCTGAATAAAAACATCATGTATTTCCTCTTCTCATAACCCGTGGGTTGCACGCTGAACAGCAAGACTACTGTAAAATATGTTGAGTTTCATTTGGGTCTTGATCTGTTTTCTTTATATGTTAAAAACAACTATGAAGGGGAATAGTATTGGTTGAATACACAAACGCCCTCTATCACTCGCAGACACACACACCACATACAAGCACTTTCTGCCCCTCTCTCTCTGTCTCGGTCTCTCTCTGTCTCTCTCTTCTCTTTCTCTCTCTCTCTCTCTCTCTCATCTCTCTCTCTGTCTCTCTCTGTCTCTCTTCTGTCTATATCTGTCTCTCTCTCTCTCTTCTCTCTTCTCTCTCTCCTCTCTCTCTCTCTCTCTCTCTCTCTCTCTCTCTCTGCTCTGTCTCTCTCTGTCTCTCTCTGTCTCTTCTCTGTCTCTCTATCTCTTTCTCTCTCTCTCTCTCATCTCTCTCTCTCTCATCTCTCTCTTCTCTCTCTCTCGTCTCTTCTCTCTCTCCCTCTCTCTCTCTCTCTTCTCTCTCTCTCTCTCTCAGAGACAGTGCATATCAACCCCAGTTCTCCCACCGTCCCTCTCTGAGGTCTGGGGAGTGACTGAGGGAGCCATGTGCGCCTCCTCCTCCTCCGCCCCCACCCCACCACCATCCCTCTCATATGTGCCATCGAGTGGCAGCTGCAAACTCTCCCCACGCTCCCCATCCGAGACAACCTCCCCCAGAAACAGCCGTCCAGGCTGCCCACAGAAAGTGGATCTGTTTTTACAGCTCTGTGTTATGACCGACAGCGGACAAAATGGCTGAATACAGAGTGCAGGAAGACGTCGCACAATAGGTTGAGGGTCTGTCAAGGGTTGGTTCAAGTGGGAACTTTACATGCATGCATGCTTTGGGTATTTCTTTGCTCATTTGCTTCTATGAAATATAAAAGGAACACAAACAAACAACGGTATTGAAAAAGGCAGAGTGCAGATGGTTTCTTAAACCCTTGTGTTATCTTCGGGTCATTCTGACCCATCAGTCATTGTGACCCAACCGTCGTATTGCGACAGATTTACCTCCTACAAAAACAAAGTGAAGCATTTTCTTTTAACTGTCGGGCTGTCTCAGACCCCCCACATTGCAATGGTTAAAAGAAAATAATTTTTATTTGTTTTTGTATTGGGTAAAATTGGGGTAAACACAACGGTGGTTCGTTATGAACCTTTGGTTCATGTGACCCGAAGGCAGCACAAGGGTTAAGAAGGCAGACCGTGGATTGTTTTTTAGCATGCGTACATTTTCCCATCTGCCTGGCCTGCTGCCCTCAGGGAACTGTGAGAGGTGTGGAACAGCCTGTGCCATACGTTCTGATACACATTGAGTAACTCCCTGACACAAAGAGGGCAGGCCATTCCCCAGAAAACATCCAATTAGAGCAGTGAAAAACAGACAGCTACGAGACAAATACATGCGCATCTGTGTGAACGTGTTTGTGTGTGAACCTGTTTGTGTGTGTGTGTGTGTTTTTGCTTAAAATGACAGAAGGAGACACGTACTTGCACACAAACAATGTGTGCATTTGCACAGACACGTACAGTATATACATAAATACACATATCTCTCGATCTCATTGGCTTATCGTCTCACACGTGGGCACTTGCAGATCATGTTGTTCCACAGTGTTGTGGACAGACAGACCTGTTTACCAGCCGAGAGGAGCAATACCTGCATGTTTTAGATGAGAGGGAGACTCAGGAAGCACACAGGAAAGATCTTTATCAACATCTACGTGAGTGGAGTTGGTGGTGCCAAGTGGAAATACCCACATTCAGTTTTTCAGGAACTTGTTTTCATTTATACTGTAGACACATGGGCCTTTGGATGACCTGCACACATCAATAATGATAGCCTACTCATGGAATGGAATGCTGAATTCAATTATTGAGTGCTCATCTCGAACCTATACCACACAGAAACAAAGTGTGAATAACATTTTGAGTATTCTTGTCATGCCCGTTTGATTGTGTGTGCAAGTTAAAGAAATGAGCGCGAAAATTATGCCATGTCATCCTAGCATGCTCCCGTTCAATGAGAGTATTCAGAGAAACTCATTCGTTTCAGTTTGTAGATGGAAGGTTACTTAATGATTTATAGCGGTGAACCTGAAAAAGTGCATTCCATTTATTTTGAAGCAAAAGGTTAAGATTCAACATGGTGTGATTTCATCGTTCCCCGGATGTCAACATTGGACAGCCAAGCACAAAGTCCCAAACAACCTCTGCCCATGCCACTCCTGATGTGTCACCCTGTTTGTAAATGTTTTATGCTAATGCAATCAATTATTAAAAATGCTTACGCATCCATCCCCAATTCCTTCGGGGAATTAAGAGCCCCTCTGGTGAGTACAGAGGTCCAAGGACTTGTGTAAATGTGTGGTTCGAGGATTTCACCTCAGAAGATCCCACTTAGGCACTTAAAGAACCCATTTTGAGCTCAGATGGACATGCACCAAAGTCTGTTGAGGGAGAGGAATCGAGAGAATGACAACGAGAGAGTAAAGTGGAGAGTCTAAACTTTGCTCTGACATCCTCCCTGCACTGTAATGATCCAACCACGTTAATGAAAGTAAATACGCGAGCTCAAAGCTCCAACCTTAGTCAGAGGGATGACTCAGTTGCCATGGGAAGAACAAGGTTGCATTACAGTCCAAGTCGTTGGTTACAACCACAATGCGGAACACAGGACCGGGGGCCAAATCAGGCAAAGAGGTGCAGTAAGCAATTGTGTGAAATCACTGTAGATGAAATCATCGTCGAGTATCCATGATGTCCACATCAATGGTTCGCCGCTCAAAACCTCATCTTCGAAAAAACGAGAGGTGTGTAAATAGGTTGATCAAATGCATTTCTGCTGAAGAAGGCACTATGATAATTTACCAATGAATATGAATGTGAACGCATCCATATCCAGTCAGGCTGTTCCAGTTCTCAAAGATGAGAACATGTATGTTTTCTGACATCCCTGTTACCGTGAAAACAGGCAGGGATTTTGCCCTCTCCTTCACACGCCCTTCCACCCTCAAGTTGGCTGTCCGGCACACACACACACACACACATCCACCCACACACACACACACACACACACATCCACCCACACACTTCCATGTCCGTTCTCGCATCTCTCCTGGCCCTTGCTCTCTTCCATCCATCAGAGAGAGCGAGCAGGCTGTTCTCCACCTCTCGGCAGGTGTTGGTCCTCTGCCGGTCCAGCGTTTCGGCCAAGGAGAAGCGATTAGCCATATCCTGGCTGAAATCTCATTACCTTGAGCCAGGAAGCTCCACCACAGGATGTGGCCCCACACACAAGCAGAGAAGCTGGGGATGATCTCACGCTCCTAGATTACGCCACCAAACAGAGCCAAAATACCCCAGAGCTGGCTGGCTCCTAGGACTGCCAGATTTCTCCACCCGATAACGTTAGCCCTCGTGTTAGCCCTTGCGTTGGCCGACAAGCACATGAAGAGTGACAGCTGAGGGAAGCTCAACCGCTCTTGCCTGTACCAAGGATCCAGTTACAGTGTCATGTGGAACCTTCTAGATGTTGTGTGTGCGTGTGTCTCTGTGTGTTTGGCTCCGGCATCGGATTTGTCAAATCAATGAGACGTCTGGTTTACGGTTCACCGGCCTTCCGTGTCAAGGAAGGTGGACCGCACCGATGTTTTACCCATAAACGCAGACTGTGTTTTCTTTAAGTGACCCGTGGGAGAGAGAGGGCGACGTCCCTCTGAGGGGCCCGGCGTGGCTCTCCACGCCGTCCCAGCCACCTCCGTCACAGCCGGCGTCCGGATTGGCCCCCGTGTAACGGGAGCACTCAGAGGAGTCGCGGGAGTGGAGGTAAGACGGGCCAAAAAGGGGCCAAAGAAGACGTCAGTCGCATGAGATCAGAGAGTGCAGGGAAGCGGGGGAGGAAGAGGAGGGGGGAGGGGGGGGGCAGCAGTGTCCAGTGCCTGGAAACCGACAGTAACCGCAAATGTCAGCCTCCCTTTTTTTGACACACCCCTCCCTCTTTCCTCTTTCTCTCGCTCACTTCATCTCTTCTCTCAGGCTACTGAGGTGAGGCCGTCATCAGGAGCACTGTCGCAGTAAAAAAAACAACAACAAAAAACAAGTGTTGCGAATACTGGATTAAATGTGGCCTGTATAGATACAGGCCTATGTAGTTGGGTTTGTGTCTATCTGCATGTACCTTTCAAGTGTCCCACCTTCCACTGTAAATGCCTGAGTACTGACTGATGTGTACACAGTCTGACGTGTACTGTAGCTAATGTGTATTGATGGTCATTCGTGAGATGACTGGAGAGGGAGAGGGCAGTGTTATCAGATCAAACCCATGGGTTGAGCAGATGCAGACACACAGGCAGCTCTCTGGTTACTATGACTGCATTGCAGTACTGTGTTATTGGTCACTTCAGGAAACATCCAAAGGCAAGTCATGGGCAAAAGTAGTATCGGGAAGCATAGGTTGTGGGAAGGGAAACGTGGATGTGGCAATATATACTGTATACACTTTTTTGATACACTTAAACTATGATATTCTACAACCTTTAGTCTTCCATTCTTATAGACTTACCTGATGGGCAATGCATAAAAGAGTTAGAAAGTGTATTGCCTTCAATTATTACATTTTGAGATGAATGAAATGGCTACATCTTTCATGTTCACATTCCTTTTAATGAATATGCCTGTACAAGACTATAACACAATACGTGTTAAACATGTGCAAGTCCATAACAGTAGACCTGTGCCATTAAATCGATATTGCAATGTAATACTTTGAAATATAGCTTTTCTTTTTTAAATGACCGATAGCAGATATCATGGATTAGGTTTGGTTCTCTCTGTGTTCACTTGGCTAGGCCTGCGCGTGTGCGAGCACGCGTCCCACAGAGGAGTGGGAGAGGGAGGGAGAGATCAGCAGAGCCAAGCAAGCCACCAGACCCCGGAGCCGAAAAAGAAAGGAGAACTTACGCAAGACAGAAATACAGCAATCGTATCCCTTTATAGGAGATATCGGCTAACTAAGTCCAACTGAGGTTCGGCTGATGAAGGCGAGCGGCGTGTGCAGAGGCAAACCCAGGGGTTTAGGAACTCGGTGGAAACAAAACAACAAGAGCGGAAAATACGGGATTTGAGAGTGACAATAAAACAACACTCCCCGACAAGTGGACTGGTGCCGTGGGAGCAGGCAGAGCAAAGAAAATAGGAAAGTAATACATCATCTGCCTCTCCCTTCTGCTATTTGACTAGCCAAACGTTGTCAGTCAATTCTGACGGTAACTTCTAACTCAGGAAACAATGAAGACCTAGAAAGGCAGCGAGAAAGAACTCATCAAGTGTCCGAAGAAGCTAGCTAGCAAGCTAGCTCCGCTAGCGAGCAAGCCTAGGCATTTGCAGCGAGAAGCTAGCCAGAGGTAGCTTCCGCTAGCCAACAAGCTAACGACAGCTTGAGAAACGTGTTGTTTTCCAAACAAACTTTTGGTGTTGTTCCCGTAACTCAAAACAGTGAGGGAGTGTTACAGCACTAGAGGGGAAGGGCAGGTTCCCTTCTTGACTTTCCCCCCCCTCTTCTCGTTCATCTAAAATGATGGCTGCGGAGGTCAGTAGCGATGAGACGGGTTCGGTCTCTGCAGGGACAGGGGTGGCAGGCAGCGGAGGCCCCGAAACAGCCCTTTTTCCGTTTTATCCCAAACCGAGCAGAGTGCGACTCCCTGAATTGGGACAGGGAACAGGATCAAACCTCCTCCACCCGTCGAACACCTCTCCAGACGCTCTCATCGACATGAGCATGGTTTATTCCGTATCTGGAGGAGATCCTACCGGACCAGGATTATCCGTTACAGGGAGTGGCGGACAAGCAATTATTCTAGGAACAAGCTCAGGGACCGGTGGTTCAATATGCTACTCCCCAACCTCCGAGGGACACGGCAGCCGGATGTCACCCACCTCGGCTGGCCCAGACGGGCCTACAGCCTTCCCCCCACTGCCACCACCACCTCCACCACCCCCAGGCTATGGTGGGCTCGGCACTGTGGATGAAAGCGACTTGCAGGATGGACCGGAAAACGAGGAAGAAGAGGTTGTGTTCCCCCTCTCTGCACCGCCCACGAACCAGTAAGGACATAAGTTACTATTACTAGGAGTTCTGAATTGCTTTATTCTATTGTGTATCGTGAAATCCACACCTACCATTCATCTGAGTGATGTCTTTACTTGGACCCATTTCCTTCCTGACATGTCCTTCATCAAGTTCTATTCAACTTGTTGACTACAAGTATCTGGCCAGATATTGTGGGGTAATTCTGGCTAAAATTGCCTAGTACAGTAGGTTAATGCCCTACAAGATCCCCCAACAGTGAGTTTCAAACGCCACACAAAGGTTACCCTGTAATCTGCATATACATTCTGACTTTCACTTTACATTACTGTGGTATCACGCAGTAAAGTTTGTTTGGCAGGCCCACTCATTTACGACTCCAGATTACACTTTGGACGAAGCAGTGCTGCATCGTCCATTGAAATGAGATATTTGGGGTTCTTTCACAATGTTTTAACTCATTTATACCTGTTCTTTAGCTGGTCTGTGGCATTTTGATCAACGTGCAGGCCTTGGCCTAGTGTGTGTGTGTGTGTGTGTGTGTGCACACTGCTAAGAGAGAGCATGGAACTCGTTTGTCACAGTCTCATTAGAGAAGTGCTGAGCTCTATCATTTGGGGCCCCACGCTGTGAGATATGGAAGTGACTGGGGCTGGAGTGTGGATTCAGCTCTTATTTTAGCAGCTCCATATCTCCCTGTCAGACTGCAGAGGAAGGGGGAAAGGCCCGGGCGCCTCCCTCGCCCTCACAAGTGATGAGCTGCTCCCCTGGGTGAGAAGCCCGGCGGAGAACCGTCCGACAGGCCCGCTCCGCAAGCACCCCTGCCCTGACAAACAGGCTGAACGCTCAAGCCTTTCCAGTCAGTGACTTTCCCCCAGGTTTCCTTCATGTCTGCCTTATCACCACGGTAACCATGTCTGGTTTGCGCAGTGAGAGCCCAGCGTCTCTCGGCCCGCTCGCTCAAATGTGGGGGAAGTTTTCACAACTCTCCCGGCTGATGCAACTCGATTGCTTCCTCTGGATGTGTTGTCATGGGGCTTTAAAGCTGCGTGTGGTTTGTGGTCAGCCGACACACTCTCACGACAAATTCGCACAAATCGCTTCACAACAAGTCATTTGTTTTCAGCTGACCTCGTTTCCAATCAAGGGTAGGCTAGCCTGTGTTTTTTTTAGCCGCACATATGTTGTCATCGTCATTGCCGGCTTATGCGTGTGAGCGTGCGAAGAAATAACATTGCTCCTGTTCACTCAGGTCTGCTCGCCTAGCAGAACCAACCTGCATTGTGCCAACCTCTACGGAGTCTTCATCCGTGTCCTTGCCCACATTGCAGCCTCGTTACTAGTCAGGCTCTTCACAAGTTCTAAGTTGCCGCCCACAGGCCTATCTGGCACTTCCAGAGCCGGACTTCCTGGCTTCCCTTCACAGGCAGTGTAATGGACACCCCTGGAGGACAGTGTTAACTTGCGAGGACCCCGCCCCTGCAGTGGAACGCTGACCCAGTTAGGGCCCAGGGTCTCCTCCTAGATCTCCTCTGACAGACAGGCCTTGCTGACAGGAGCCTGGTCTGGGAGCCTCTCTGAAGCAGTGGTGCTGGCCCGGTAGATAATGCGTTATCTGATTTCACTGGGAGGGAGACAGACAGACAGGCAAGCGCTCGATGCCTCCCAGGGCTGTGCTTGAGTCAGCCCAGTGAGTGAACTCCCCCCCCCCCCCCCCCCGGCCAGAATCAACCCAGTGGGTGCTAACATATGATTTGTGGACTGATATGGAAGAAGTTTTCTCCTAGTCTGTCGTAGCCCACTTATTTTTTGAATAACTACATTTGCAGCTTTGTTGTGTGTATTTTGGCAGGCCAAGAGGGCACCACTGACGTTTTATTGGTTTATTTTGTCTACGAAAGTGCTAAAATTCTCAGTAGTCGGTTTGAGGCGGATACAGGCTTAAGAGGTTTATCAGATGGATTTGTAGCTGCCCCAGTATTCCCCCTGTGGGTTGGTTAGTAAGAGCCCCGAGGTCACGCTCTCAAGTCCCGGACACGTCGAGTATTCCTCGCCGTCGTGTTGGCGTGCGCCCACAAGCAGGGTGGGGAGAGCCAGGTGTCGGAGATGGAAAACATTTCCAGAGCCGGAGAAAGGGATTCCTCGGCGCCCTCGCCCAGGGAGTGTGACTCTGTCGAGGCTAAACTTAGCCACCGTCGTAGCACGCCCCGAGAGAAGAGAGCGAGAGGGAGAAGAGGTCGGTTAAACTCATTTACACCTCTCCTCCTGTACAACAGAGCCTCATTCATAAACAGCGGTTGCAGGGCCGGGGATAAGCATTTCACGACTAACGGCCGCTTAGCGGAGAGGTGGGGGGGTGGGGTCGTCAGGTAGCCTAATGCCGCCCCCGCCCTCCCTCTGCCTCTTAGAAAACACCATCCCTTCGCCGCAGCTAAAACAAACGGCGCAGTGGGAAACGAGCCGCCGATTTTCGAGTTTCCACGGAGATTAGAGAGGATTTTGGAGCCGTCAACGATTTCCCCCGCGAAGCAGAAGAAAGGAGGGAGAGGGAAAGGAAAAAAGAAATAGGGGGATAGAGTTGGATTTGAAGATTAGCCCTCCGCTGTTGGGCATGACGGCATGGCTGGCTGAAGTGTTAATTGAGCACCCGCGCTTCCTAATGGCCTTTTCGGAGGGGCAGGCGGTGCCCGTCAAATCTGAAACGCCACAAGGAGACGCGGGAGACGACCGAACTAGCCTTTCACCAACCGTCTTACACTGTCACAATACACTTTTAAAGGCAGGATTGTCCACCAAAAAAAAAAAAACAGCTGATCCCAACAATTAGAATTAGGGGCTTGGAGAGCTGAAGCCTAAGCGTGTGATTTCCTGGACCTAAGTACGATGATGAAATGGCAGCGGTGCACAGCCTTAACAACTAACAAGCCAGATTGGCGACTGCCACTCTGAAACAGGATTACCCCTGCGCCCTGCAGGCCTGGGACGGCTTTTCCCCGGCCGAGGTGGAGTTTCGGGGGCCCGCGCTCTCTCGTGTCCCACGTCCCAAAATTCAAACGGTGACAGTTAGGCCTACTCACGCCGGCGTCCTGCACAGCCGTCTAGTAACGTTCATGTGAGGACACGCGCACCTCTAATCTTTTGGCGTCGCGTTGATAAGGCCCAGCTTGGGGTTTCCATGCATTTTCTGCACGTTATGCAACGTCCTGCCATGCCCCTCCAATACCCACACTGCCCTGCCGCCTCTCTCCTGCATCCTGTTTTCAAGACTTCTGACTTGGGCTCATTGTGGCCTTTGCAGGATCCTCAGAATACTCCACAATGGCTTTGACAACAGGGAGTTGAAGGAATCCTGACAGTAAATAGAGGATCGGTGCCCCGAGGCCACATATTTGCGTCATCGTAGGTCGACGCAAGTGCGCTCTTGCCGCCGCGAAGCCAAAAAATTAGGCGCGTTACCCCGCAGGCGTTGGGGGATATTTCACGCCGTGCGTTGCAGAATGCCGTTCGGCTGCGTTGCAAGCTGGAGACTGTTGCAGGGTTTGGATGCAGATGTAGAGATCCTCGCCAGCCAAGAAACGGAGAAGGCCTGAGGGGTTAGCTTTCCTCATTAGCCCTCAATCAATTCCATCTGATAAGAAATGATTGGAGTCATTTGGAGGAGACTAGTCAATTCCATGTCTCGTTAAATGGGTCAAAGTCTCATGGAAACCAAAGAATTTGAGAGTGTAGAGTTAAAAGGACTTTGGGACAAACATTGCTTATGTTTTAGTCGTTTTAATCATGTTTCGCCATGATAATAGTAAAAAGTATGTTACCCCACTAGACTTTGGATTTCGGGGGCCTAGTTGACAAGATCTCAAAATAGGATTACTTATCCAGGATCAGGTCCAGACCTGACCACATGAGTTCATTCCAAAAAGGCACCACTGATTCTAGATTCGATTCTAAAGCACTGGCCCTTGACTTAAAAACACACTGCTCTGGACTGGGGGCCTATTACACGCTACTCTGAGAGCCCCACAGTTACTAGAGGGCTATAGTGGGGGCCCAATTCAGTTGATGGTATTGCCTGTACACGGAATCTTCCAGAAGCGGTGTTTCTCTGCTTCGGCCCAGTGCCTGTGTGTCCCCTATTACTGTCACTCCCCGACCCTGATGGGGGTAGCTCTGACACTCAGTCATGTGTGAAGAATAACAGTTATTTCACAGCTGCTCCTGCTAGCCCTCACTACACACACACACACACAAATACCTTTTTTTTCCGCTGTGGAAAGTTTGCTGGAAAAAGAAAGATGTGGCTTAATGGGTTAGGGATGTCACATTAGCATAATGGTCGGTTGGTGCATTAAAGCACATGCCGTGTTTTCATTAGAGGCTGTGGTGTTTGTTCATTTACCAAAAGAATGCTGGGGGGGGGTTTAACCGGTAAATGAATCTCAGGGTGAAAGGGCTTCACAGCCCTTCACAGTGTGTTTCTGTCCGTGTACAGAGCTACAGGTGTCTGTGCGTGTCTGTGTGTGTCTGTGTGTGTGTGTGAGAAATGTTTTGAGGTCAGTTGTGTTTTTACATATTGTGAGTTTGTTTCCAAGATGCCACTCCCTTCTCAGCCTGCTCCTAAAACCAGTGTGCTGCGCACTCGTGATGCATGGCTTCATTTTAGACTCAGAGAGAGAGAGAGACAGACGGGAGAGAGAGGGACAGAGAGAGAGGAATAGAGAGAGAGAGAGAGAGGGGGACATATCCTTCCCCGAGTTCCCTCCTGGATAACGCAGATTGACTCCGTCTTCTCATCCCGAAAGAAGGAAGCTCTCGTCCCTCGGAGCACGCGGACGAGGGAACGCGACCGCCGAATCCTCCGACGAGAATCCCGAACTCGCTCGGCAGCGACATATGGGAGTCGGGGCCGGGCGCCCCGCCAGCCGGCCCACCCCCCCCCCCACGGACGCTGCTCGCTGACCCCAGACGGCGGGGATGAGCGCATCGGGGCGGCACGCTCAGCGCGCGACGCCACGCCGCGCGCCTTCAGCCTCGCGCCCGCTCCGCTTGCCTCTCCAGAGCGCTCCGAGCCCAGGCTCTCCTGCTCCACGTTTGTCCCAGCGGCAGCAGCAGCGGCGGCAGGGAGGACGCACCTTGTGAGAGAGCAGCGCAGGGGGGGGGGGGGAAGAGACAGACCAGGGAGGAGATGCAGCGCAGGGCCGACTCAGCGTAAGTGAAGAGGGGGGGGGGGGGGTACGTCTTCCTCGCTCCCTCTCTCCGTCTGAGGATGGAGGGAGAGGGACGGAGAGGGCGAGCGGCTCTTTGCCCCGTTTCTCTTTCGAGTTTCCGATGCTCGTATTGCTTCGTAGCGATTCATCTCAGGGGCTGCGTGTTTTTTTTGTCTGGCTTCTGTTGAGTGAGGTAAAGTGTTGTTTTTTAAAAGGCTCATCTGTTTGTTTGTTTGTTGGTGTAGTTGTTTGTTTGTTGGTGTAGTTGTATCTGATGATCTGGTGAGGGTAGCCGGAATAGATATCTGTGAAGCGTTTGCAAAGTTTACGAAGCCTTTGTGGAACAAGCATTATTTCTGCAATGCCTCAAGATAACTCTAAAACATTTCAAGAAGGCTCCTCGTTAAATCTGTTTGTAATTTCTGTTTGTGTTTTGAATCAGGAAATTTTGGTGCGATATTGAAAAAGTTGCAGTTTTTTTTTGGATTATGACAGTTGTGCACAGAGGTATTTATTTAACATTCAGTAGCCCAGGTTGAGTCCGTTCACCTGTTTTCATGGCTAGACAGAGATGGACTGGTCCTCTCGGCGTAGAGAGAGACAGCGAGAGAGGCGGGCTCTGTGTCTCCTGGATGGCGGCTGGAAGCCCACCTTGGCGCAGGGCTAATGTAAAGCGGGGCCGTTTGGTTCCAGGCTGACGCTGATGAAGAGTGACTCGACGTCCTCCGAGATGTCCCCAGCATGGCAGCCTTCATCAGGAGCGGAGAGAGAGAGAGAGAGAGAGAGAGAACAAGGGAGGAGGGGGTCCCTTTCAATCAAGTCTCCCTAAACACAATCTGCTCTCTCTCAATCCCCTCGGAAAACTGGGTCAATTGCCCTCTCTCTCTCTCTGTCTCTCTCTCGGTGTCTGTCTGTCTCTCACTCTCTCTCTGTCTCTCACTCACTCTGTCTGCCTGACTCTCTCTCTCACTCACTCTCTTTCTCTCTCTCACTCTCTCTTTCTCTGTCCTTCCCTCTCGACCCCCGCTCCCCCCCCCTCTCTCTCTTCCATCCATCCATCCGTCCAGGGCGAGACCACAAACCACAAAGGTCATGTCCTGGGTGCCCTGCAGGCTTCAGTCTGCTCACTGGAGCTCACACTCAGGGCAGAACACAAGTGAATTGTAGTTACTGTCTCGATGTGGCATGGAACATCTAATGTTTCTTGGATTATAATTCAGGGTAAACAAAATGCCAGTCAAACTCCCAAAAGCTGTTCTGTACATCCTTCCGTGTTACCATCGGTGTCTAATTCCAACAAAAACAACCATTGTTGGATCTCCTTAATATGACGTGGGATATTTTGGGGCTAGTTGAACAGTCCTTTATCGGCAGAATTTGACAGGTAGATATTTATACCGAAGACGAGGCCGATTTGTCTCCTAAACACGGAAAGCGAAATGAGGTGAAACGGCGCTCGGTTGTGCATCCAGATCAAAACAGCCGTCTGCGAAAGCCGTTTGGACGGTGAGCCTGTGAACAGCGGCACCCTGGGAAAGGCCTAAACATCCACCGGATCGTGCTTTCAGCCGCCAGGTACTGCACCGAGGAATGAGATTTGAGTATAACCACAGTCGGGACCTATTTGTATATTAGCCCGAAGGATTTGGATGTGGAGATGTTTTTTGCCGATTATCGCGCAGGTGTGTTTGGTGTGACGCCCTGACACACGGTTCTAGAGGTGTTGATGCTGCACCCCCGACTGAAGAGGAAGTAGCCCTGCTTCCGTCAAATCCGGTAGCTCGTATGACAACCAGTCTCTGTTTGTCTCAGGTTCACCTCCCCCCCCCCCACGCCCAACACCCTCCATCCTAGAGACAACCCTCACTTCCTCCTCCCCTCAGCCTCGACAGAACGCGAGCCGCTGTTTCGTGTCTGCGCGGCGGTCGGCTTTGAAGTGCATCCCCCCACGTGTTTTTTGCCCCGGCGGAAGCGCTCTCGACGCGTCGCCGAGCGAAAAGGGCTCGGTCGGGTTTCCTTCCTCTGTGGCGGGCACGCTGTTCAGGGGGGAACGCCAGCCCTCAGACTGTGTGTGTGTGCAGAGGGGGGATGCTACAAAGGGCTGCCCTCACACACGCACACACACCCTCAACAACACTGCTACAGGCTGTTAGAACGGATAAGATCAGGGGCCTCAAAGCACGTTCGATGCGCACGTCTTTATATAGAATCGCCTCCCCTTTTACGCCTCAACATTGGTGTCGTCGAGCCTGAACCTTTCTTCCTTACCTTCACTTTGTTACTCTGCTGTAAGAAACTTCCGGTCCTTGACTACCCGCTGCGTTTACCGTGTTCACCACACTGCGCAGCGAGCGTGAGACGAGGCCCGCCAGGCGCTCCTGTGCAGCCTGCTGGGGAGGTGGAGGAGCAGCCCCCCCGCGCCCCCGTCAAGCACCGACACGACCAGGCATTCCTCAGCAGGAGAAGAGAACGGCAACAGAGTCTCCCGTCTCCACCCACCCCTCCCTCTCACCCCCCACCCCCACCCAGACCTCCTCAAGACACCAGCGAGGCTCCTTCAGGGCCGCTCTGCGCCCCGCCCCGTCACGTCGAGCACGGGGTTGACCCGCAGCCTGCCCGCGCGGCGGTGGTTGGGGACCGTACGGTTGACTCGCGCCGTGCTGGTCGGTTCGGGGGGTTTTCTTTTTTTTGGAGGGGGGGGGGGTGAGGATGTGTTCGCGCAGCCGCTAATCTCTTTTTAGAAGTCCCTCAGCTTGTTGAGCTACCTCAGGCGGGTTACTGGTAAGAAGGGCGGTAAAACGTTTTCCGAACACTTAAAATTCAACGTGGGGGGGGTGGGGGATGGGAGAGGATTAGGTTTTTTTGGGGGGGGAAAGGAATGTTGATCGTCACTGCAGTTGAACGCACGCGAGCGCGCGATTTCAAACGAGGGCAAACATCTCGCCTCAGTTTCGAGATGCGTGCGATGTAGGCCTGCAGCCCAACAGATAACGGCGCAGGATGCCCAGCATTTAAACCCAGTTCCTGGACATCTGTCTGGGCCCGGCCCGGCCCAGCCTGGTCCCCAGCTGGGGCCTGGAGCTCTTGGACGTGACCCCCCTTCCCCTCACTGTCAGGCTTAATGAGGGAGTCTGCTAATACTCGGAACTGCTGTAGGGGAGGCCTGAGATTACCCCACGGGCTGGAAACACGCCGTCACTGTCAGCCAGAGGTGGGGGGGGGGGGGGGGGGGGGGGGGGTTTGTAGCAAACAACACGTTGTTTTCCGTGGAGCTCGTTTGACATTTTCCCATGGCCGTGAAGTGCTGCGCATTGTGCTGCGCGCCGTACACGGAGCGGATATGGAATCGACGGTGTGTTGGGGAGATGCGGAATCCTTGACAGGTGGAGAGAAGAGTTCCCCCCAACGGTCTCGTCGCTCTCGTTTCACACTCTCGCTCTCTCTCTCCCCCTCTCACTTCATGTTTGTTAACACATCTCTCTCTCACTCTGTCTCTGTCTCTTTGTCTCTCTCTCTTTGTCTCTGTCTGTCTGTCTGTCTGTGTCTCTCTCTCTGTCTCTCTCTATCTCTGTCTGTCTCTATGTCTGTGTCTCTCTGTCTGTCTCTCTCTCTGTCTGTCTCCCTCCTCCTCTGACGGCCTCCAGTGTGCCGTGGGACCTGCCTCCCTAATGAACCTAAAGCCCAGGGCCGGGAATCAGCAGAGTGAGCGACACCAGAACCCCACCGCAGCTGACAGACAGACGGGAGGGAGGGAGATGCACAAACAGGATGAGGGGTGCGGGTGGTGAGGGTGCGGGGGTGACGGAGGCCGTGGCTTGGATTCAGGTTCGCCTGGTGGGGATGTGAGAGTCTGTATGCTGCCTGGAGTCAGTGCCATTATTGGCAGGTGTGAGCAGGACTCGTGCGCACGCGCACGCGCACGCACGCACGCGCAGGCAGGCAGGTCAACTGTAAAATATCAGTAATTGTGTATGCCATGATCGAGATGATTTTCAATTTGGAAAAATCGATATCACCGTTGATATTCCATAGTGATGCATCAGCAATGTTTGGCCTTGAAAAATTTCTTTTTTTTTCCTTCACGTTAACCAGGCCCCCTCGGTATCCTTCCAGCTCTCTCCGTCTCGATTCTCCCATCACCCCCTGAAGCCTGTCTCCACCTCGTCCAAGTCACACACTCCCCCCCTCGCCCTCTCTCCTCCTCCACATTCTCTCCATCGCACGCATCCTTCAGCCAGTCCCCGAGCCCCTTCACAGCCTCTCACCAGGGCCCTCCCCCTCCCTCCCTCCCCCTCCCTCCCGCCTCTCCTCTGCCGCCTCTCCTCCCACCTGCCTCCAGAGCACTCTACAGACTCCATCGCTCTTGTGCTCTTTTTTTTAATTCATTTTTTCTTCGTTTTTTTTTTTCTTCTCACAAGTGCAGCCCCCTGCTCTGCTAAGGCAGATGGGAGCCCTCAGAGCCGTCCTGTGAGAACATCTTCTGCAGCTCCTCATTCATCTTGCCTCGAGGTGTCTCCCCCCCCCCCTCCCCCCGCCCTCCCCCAGCCTAAATCTGGAAGAGTGTGTTAATTCCTCCTCCTGCTATACCCCTCCCTTCCTCCCCTCACCCCTCCCCTCACCCCCATCCGGCAGACCCGGGCGGTTGTTACCTGCTGAAATTTTAACCAGTGTTGTCGGAGGGGCTTGTGTTTAATTCAGGCCGCGGCGAGATTTTAATGGCGAGTCTGGAGGCTCTAAAAGGCTTTTAGCTTCTTTTTTTACGCTCGGAAGCTCCGCTCTCCGGCTGTTTTAGAGGGAGTGGCCCGCTCTCTTTAGGGTAGGGCTACTCTCTCACTGCCTCCCTCGCTCCCTCTCAAATCGTAGAGAGTGCCATTTCCTCTGCCGACTCAATATTTTAGAGGACCCCCGGTAATGCTGTGCTCTTCCCACACCGGAAATACTTTCGAAATGACCCAATTCGATCCATAAAGATGCGTTGTCGGGAATATGTCAATGTTTGCCCTTTTTACCCAGCGGTCATTTGAGAAGACACGGACACCGGTCACATGGCAGGTTTATCTGTGGGGCTGAAATCCCCGACACGTCAAAGGCCCATGCACAGAGGGTTGAGCATGGGCCTGAGTGTTGGGGAGAATGAGTGTCAGACTGAGCACTGAATGACCAGGGGTTGCAATCGGTAGTTGATAGTTCACCCGGGTGAAAATGTCAATCCGTGGACGGTGTTCTGGAAGGGGGCCAATGCAAAGACCAAACGGGATTCTCAAAAAGGTGTTAATGTTTGTCTGTGAACGGAACAATCCGGTGGTTTAATGATAGACGGGATTAAAAGTGGTGGGTGAGTGTCTGGGGTGGAAGAGGGAACGCTTTTCTGAATGACCGAGCAAGGGGCACGGATTCATGAATTCTGCCAGCGAGCGATTTGAATTATCCATGAAGTTCTGGCGGCGCGGAGCGAATGTGACACTTCCACGGGTGTCAGGGTGATTGTTTTGGGAGTGCGTGGGGGTCCCCTGGGTTTTGGCGTGTTCCAGAGTGTGTGTCAGCCAAACTCACTCTCTCTGTCTCTCTCTTGTGGAGAACCTGAAACGCAGTGTCAAGATTTGTATTAAACAGAACTGTCTTTCTCTCCATCTCTCTCCTACCCCCTCTCTTCCCCTCTCCCTTACTCTCTCTTGCTCTGTCTGTCTATCTCTCCACCTCCCTCCCTCCCTCCCTCTGTCAGGTGGTACCAATGGGAAGCTGGACCGCACCATAGCAGAGGAGCGTCTGCGGCAGGCGGGGTCTCCGGGAAGCTACCTCATCAGGGAGAGCGACCGTCGACCCGGCTCCTTCGTCCTGTCCTTCCTCAGCATGACCAGCGTGGTCAACCACTTCAGGTCAGGACACGCACACACGCACACACACACTCACACGCTCACATACACACCTACACGCACTCGCATGCTCATACACTCAGATATACACACACACAGACATGCTCATACGCTCACATACATACACACAGACGGGCCTATCAGAAGACACCGACATGCAGGGGGGCCTGCATGACGGCACACGCCACACGCCCAGACGCAGAAGCGAAACTTTGAGTTCACCCAGATGTTAAAGAGGACGTGGCTGGTGCAGCGGGGGGGGGGGGGGGGGGGGGAGTGTGGGCAGCGAGGGGGAAGGTGCTCTCTGACAGTGAGCCGTGTGTGGGCGAATCTGGGACCTGAACCGAAAGAGAGAAGACGGTGACAACAATGCCCCGTGTCTTGTTACCCAGACAGACGGGACATTAGAGCCCCCCCCCGCTGCTCCCCCCCCCCGCTGCTCCCCCGCCCCCGCTGCTCCCCCGCCCCCTCACGTTGGCATTCAACATCCCACCAGACACTCATGTTCATGTTCGCTCCCATTAGCCCCACAACAGAGCTCGCCCACGCATGACACCTGGACACAAGCTCAGCTTTCCTCCTGTTTCCTCCTGTCTCTCTCTCCTCCTTCTCTCTCTCTCATTCTCCCTCTTGTTTCTCTCTCACTCTCTCACTCTCTCCTTCTCTCTCCCCTTTCTTTCTCTCTCTCTCTCTCTCTCTCTCTCTCTCTCTCTCTCTCTCTCTCTCTCTTCTCTCTCTCTCTCTCTCTCTCTCTCTCTCTCTCTCTCTCTCTCTCTCTCTTCTCTCTCTCTCTCTCTCCTTCTCTCTCTCTCTCTCTCTCTCTCTCTCTCTCTCTCTCTCTCTCTCTCTCTCTCTCTCTCTCTCTCTGTTAAAATATCTCATCCAGCCACCCGCCTCATCCAGACCTGTTCGTTAGGCCAGCCAATGGTGAGAAGGTGACATCATCCCCCCCCCCCCCTCCCTGGCCGGAGTAGAAAGGTGATCTCATGGAGGGCTGGGAGGTAGAGACCTTGTGTGGAAGGTCATAGGAGCAGCCAGGTCGCTCCTCACGTTCGGATGAAGGAGAGAGAGACGTCCTTGAGCAACATCAATTACGCCGGAATCACAGTTCCACTCAACAGATGAGCAGGGATTTAGGATGATGGACTCCCTCATCGCTGGCTGGTTTACTGGCTGGCCTGCCTGCCTCACTGACTAAACTAACCCTGGTGCCAGCCAATCACGTCACCCTCATCATTTACTGGAACAATTTCAAGGAGCTCATCTGCAGCACTGACGAGACTATTATCTGATGAGTCATGGGCGTTTAGTGCACGTCTGCCTATTGTTTCATGGATCTCAAGGCAATACACACCATTTTATTGCCGGCTGGCCTTTTTTGCCTCTCGAGTGCTCTCGGCGCGTGCAGTGTTGTGGTAGCCTAGCGCAAGGCTTTGACCGCGATTGCGTTGCCTCCTCGCCGTTTAGCATATCTCGAGAGGACAGGTTTTTTTTTCTCCCAAAACGCACTTCATTGTCACCGTGTAATTACCGTGAAGGATCCTGACAGTTTTTTTTTTCCGCCTTTTTCTTTTTCTTCTCCCCTCTCTCTCTCTCCCCCCCCCCCCCCCCCCCCCCCAACAGGATCATCGCCATGTGCGGGGACTACTACATCGGCGGGCGGCGGTTCTCCTCTCTCTCGGACCTGATTGGTTATTACAGCTACGTGTCGTGCCTGCTGAAGGGGGAGAAGCTGCTGTCCCCGGTGGCGCCGCCTGAGGTGAGCGCCAGACTCCCCACAGCCCCACAGGGCACAGACTCCCCACAGCCCCACCGGGGCACAGACTCCCCACAGGGGCACAGACTCCCACAGCCCCACCGGGGCACAGACTCCCCACAGCCCCACCGGGGCAAAGGCTCGCACAGCGGCCGAATACCTTCTCTTTTACCCCGTAGGCCGCGGTTTTCTAATGAGAAACACCCTCCACACCCTTAATGTGTGGAGGAGCGTGAGGGCCGGAAACATCTTCAGATGAATGTTATGTTGAGGAGGGGGGGGGGGGGGGAGGAGGGGAGATGCCAATTACTGTGAGACTTTGGTGAGGGCCTGTGGGGGTATTGAGTGTGCTGTTAAATCTCTTGGTGTGTGTGTGTGTGTGTGTTCTCAGCCCGTAGAGGACAGGAGGAGAGTGCGAGCCATCCTTCCATACACCAAAGTACCAGAAACCGATGAGATCAGGTGAGACATCTTCTCCCTTGACAGCGCTCATCCAACCAGTTAGTTTCAGTGCAGAGTCCTCGCTAGTTCCTGGTCCTACCTTGCCTCATGCACGAGTGAGCAGGAACAGTATACTGCATACCTGTGAAAAAAAAAGAAGGAAATTCCCTTCTCCCGGAACACCAGGGAGCGCATCGCTCAACTCGGCCCCCTGTTCCCATCCAGAAACATCCTTGTCAACGGGAGCCGGCCTGGCTGGATCCCGGACACGGCAGGCTTATATCCTTCCTCCCAGATGGGAGACGCGTCTGTCCGAGGCCGAGTCTTCCCTCTGAAGCGTGACCCCCCGCCGTCACTTAGAGCGCAGGCTTTGTCTTGGTCCCGTCGAAACGGCTGTTTAGCACAGCTCTGAAGAGCCCCCCTCTGGTGGAGCTTGGGTACTGCGGGAGCCGCGAGGCAAATTTCCCCCCCCAAAACGGTTGAGTCGGAAGCTTATGCACAGTTGACACGCGATCTGGAAAGATCTGAACGGCCCGTGAAGTTTGTCGACTGACGCCCCTTGCTGTTTGTCTCGTGTGAACACAAATTCAAACGGCCTGTGCCCTGTGCTTGTGTGGGTTTACCCCCCCGAGGTCGTTCTTTTGAATAGCACATCGGAAATTCTTCACCGTCCGTGTCTGTTCTGTGTATCTGGCTTTGGTTTATTTATACTCCTCCTCGTCATTTCTAACGCGTGTGTACGTCGTTGACTCTGACCCCCCCCCCCCTCCTGCAGCTTCCTGAAAGGGGACATGTTTATCGTTCACAATGAGCTGGATGACGGCTGGATGTGGGTGGCCAACGTGCGCACGGAGGAGCAGGGCCTCATCGTGGATGACCTGGTGGAGGAGGTGGTGAGTCCCCCTGCCCCCGCCCCTGCCCCCGCCCCTGCCCCCCGCCCCCGCCCCTGCCCCCGCCCCTGCCCCCGCCCCTGCCCGGCCTCAAGTCACCCTGGTGTCAGGCTCTGGTCCCCGGTCACCAGGGATGTGCAGATATTTGTTTAGCTGATAGCATCCGTATTTGTATAGTTCATTTATTTGTAATCTTTTTTTGTTGTTTGTCTCCAGGGGCGGGAGGAGGACCCACACGAGGGGAAAATGTGAGTTCCGAGCATGCTCAGCTTGCTCACTAATGTGTGTGTGTGGGGGGGGGGGGGGTCTAAATGTCTGGGGATTTAAATCATCTAGCTCTCCTCAGTAAGACAGCCTCATGAACGGTAAAAAGGTTTGTTCATATTTTGTTTCTCCTTTTCATTTCTCTTTCTTGTTTTCTCTCCCTCTCTCCCTCTTTCTCTCTTTCTCCTCTTTCTCTCTTTCTCTCTTTCTCTCTTTCTCTCCCTCCCTCCCTCCCTCCCTCCCTCCCTCCCTCCCTCCCTCTCTCTCTCTCTCTCTCTCTCTCTCTCTCTCTCTCTCTCTCTCTCTCTCTCTCTCTCTCTCTCTCTCTCTCTCTCTCTCTCTCTCTCTCTCTATCCCCCTCCCTCCCTCCCCCGCTGTCTCTCGACCTGGTTCTGCTTCACAGCTGGTACCACGGGAAGATCAGCAAGCAGGAGGCCTACAACCTGCTCATGACAGGTACCGCTCCTGTCAACCTCACAACACCCACCTGTCCAGTCCTCCATGTTACCGCTGGCACGGATTTCAAACCTGTCCCTCACTCTGCCTCTCTCTCTCTGCCTCTCTCTCTCTGCCTCTGTCTCTCTCTGTCTGTCCCCCAGTTGGTCAGGTGTGCGGTTTCCTGGTGCGTCCGTCTGACAACACGCCCGGAGACTACTCCCTCTTCTTCCGCACCAACGAGAACATCCAAAGATTTAAGATATGCCCCACCCCCAACAACCAGTACATGATGGGGGGGAGGTACTATAACCGGTAGGTGCTTTACGCAGCCCGTGGCGGCATACTTTCCACCTTCCGCCCTGTTGAAATATTGATCTAGGTACGTTTGCAAGTGTCGTTGCTCATGACCAGACATGCGGATCGTTGTTTACTCGATAGGACACTCCGATAGGATTGGAGGTTGTGATTCAAAGCGTTTTCTTTCCCCCGTTCCCGGCAGTGTGGACGACATCATAGACCATTACAAGAAGGAACAGATCGTGGAGGGATACAACCTGAAGGATGCTGTCTCCGTGCAGGTACGCCCAGGGTCCTAGCACCCGCCCGGTCCAGGCGTGCTGGACGGGGATTGGGAACAGGTGGTGGAACCGTGGTGCAACGAGCGCGCGTGTCCTGATGTCGTAATCATTTTGTTTTGCCGGTTTTCCAGCACCAGGAACAAGTCCTCTCCGACCTCGTGGACGGGAAGGAGATTTATAACACTATCAGACGGAAAACGAAAGACGCTTTCTACAAAAACATCGTCAAGAAAGGCTACCTCCTATTCAACAAAGGTCAGTCCCCCCCCATGTCTTTTTACTTACTTTTTACTGTCTTTTGACCTTCCTATCAATGACTCTCTCCCTCACTCACCTTCTCTCTTCCTCACGCTCAATCTCCCCCCCCCCCCCCCCCCCCCGCCTTGCAACCCCAGGCAAAGGCAAGCGATGGAAGAACCTGTACTTCATCCTGGAGGGCAACGACGCCCAGCTCATCTACTTTGAGAGTGAGAAGCGAGCCACCAAGCCCAAGGGGCTGATCGACCTGAGCGTGTGCTCCGTCTACGGCGTGCACGACAGCATGTTTGGCAGGTGAGACGCCCCACGACCTGCCATAGACGGGCGCCGCCCACACCGGGCCGTGGAACCACGGGCCGGGTGGTGGACCATGTGACCGACGATTCTCTCCTTGTGTCTCGCAGGCCAAACTGTTTCCAGATTGTGGTGCAGCACTTTAGCGAGGAGCAATACATCTTCTACTTTGCAGGGGAGACTCCCGAACAGGCTCAGGTTTGTGTTGACCTTTCTCTCTCTCTCTCTTTCTCAACCTCAGGCAACTTCTTTTTTCCTCTCTCTGTCTCTCTCTCTCTCCCACACAAACCCACAGACACACACACACACTCTGTCTTCCCTCATCTCCTGTAAGGTTCATATTGATCAGAGCCGCCCAGTCTCACCATGCTCTCTGTCTCTCTCTCTGTCTCTCTCTCTGTCTCTGTCTCTCTCTCTGTCTCTGTCTCTCTGACAGGACTGGATGAAGTGCCTGCAGACGTTCTGCAGTAACCTCCGGAAACCAACCCAGCCCACGCCCAACAAGAGACTCAGACAGGTACGCACGCACACACACACACACACACACACACACACACACACCTGCTCAGTGAGTCATCCCTGGTGTGTGTGTGTTGTGTGTCAGGTGAGCAGTCTGGTTCTGTACGTGGAGGAGGCCCACAAGCTGCCCGTCAAGCACTTTGCCAGCCCCTACTGCAACATCCACCTCAACAACGTCCAGGTGGCCAAGACCCACCCCCGCGACGGCCAGAACCCCGTCTTCACCGAGGAGTTCATCTTCGAGTGAGTCCGCCCCCCCCCCCCCCCCCCCCCCCCCGGGTCTGGGAAGCAGGGTTCAAGCTGCAGGAACAGGAAGCCTGTGTGTGGGCTTTTTTTTCTCTCAACTTTGTCTTTGTCTCTCTGTGTGTCGGTGTCTCTCTCTCTCTCCTCTGGCAGTGACCTGTCCAGTGAAATCAACAGGTTTGAGATCAGCCTGTGCAACAAGACGAAGAAGAGCAAGGAGTGTGACATCCGTGAGTCCTCCAGTCGTCTCTCTCCCATGTCGGCCCAGCTCTCCCAGTGACCTGTTTCCAACTCACGACTATCTTTTCTCTCCCTCCCCCCCCCCCCCCCCCCCTCCAGTGTTCATGCGCTGCCAGCTGAGCCGTCTCCAGAAGGGTCAGATGATCGACGAGTGGTTCCCCCTGAGCTCCTACGTCCCCCTGAAGGGCATCGAGCCGGGGAGCCTGCGGGTGCGCGCCCGCCACTCCATGGAGAAGATCATGCCCGAGGAGGAGTACAGCGAGTTCAAAGAGGTGCCACGCCCAGCCTCACCCACGCTGGGGCACAGAGGACCGGGGGGGTTGGCCTTTCTAGAATTAACCCTGTTTGCTTCTTTGTTCTGTGTGTGTGTGGATTCTTGTGTTTGCTCTGTGTGTGTTTGCTGTGTGTGTACGTGTGCGTGCCCCAGCTGGTCCTGCTGAAGGAGTTCCATGTGATCTACGCTCTGGCCCACGTTTGCGGGCAGGACCGCACCCTGCTGGCCAGCATCCTGCTGCGCATCTTCAGGCACGAGAAGTACGAGGCGCCCCTGCTGAGGACCCTCAACGACCGGGAGATCAACATGGAGGGTGGGTCGCACGCGCACACGCCCCGGCGCACGCGCTCACATTCACAAGTAGTACGCGCACGCTCGCACGAAACCGACGTGCGCTCCTCTCGTCGCGTGACGCTCCGAAGAATCCATCTACTGACTGTGTACACATGTACAACACACACCTCCGGGCCAAATCCCTCCCCTCCAGGTCTCCGAATGACGTACACACACACGCACCAAGCGAGCGACGTGGTTGTGTGAGAGGTACGGTAGTGTGTGACTGTCCTCCTCCCCTCCCAGACGAGGCCACCACTCTGTTCCGGGCCACCACGCTGGCCAGCACCCTGATGGAGCAGTACATGAAGGCCACGGCCACGCCCTTCGTCCACCACGCCCTCAAGGACTCCATCCTGAAGATCATGGAGAGCAAGCAGTCCTGCGAGGTACGGGGACACCGACGCGCACACACACCGTGTCAGATAGCAGATCTTTACGTTTTTCGAGTTTCTTTAAATGTTTTCAAAAACGACTTCCGTGTTTTGGGCACTTTAGCGATAGTACTTTCTGTTGCTTCTTATAGGATAGCACATTGTGTTAGAAGGCATTGTGTAACTTGTCAAAGCTGTAGAAGGCCAGTGTCTGGACAGAGCAGGAAGGTGTTTAGTGTAACCTCCCCTCTCTCTCTCTCTCTCTCTCTCTCTCTGTCTTGTTCACGCTCTCCCTCTTTTTTTGCTCGCTCTCTCTTTCTCTCTCTCGCTCTGTCTTGTTCACGCTCTCTCTCTCTCTCTCTCTCTCTCTCTCTCTCTCTCTCTCTCTCTCTCTCTCGTGCAGTTGAACCCCTCCAAGCTGGAGAAGAACGAGGATGTGAACCTGAACCTGGCCCACCTTCTCAACATCCTGTCTGAGCTGGTGGAGAAGATCTTCATGGCTGCCGAGATCCTGCCACCGTGAGCACACACACACACTCCCGCACACACAAGTTCTAACATTGCAACATATGTAGGACCCTAAACCCGCTCCCCCCCCCCCCCTCGCTTGTGTCCAGGACTCTGAGGTTCATCTACGGCTGCCTGCAGAAGTCGGTGCAGCAGAAGTGGCCGGCCAACACCACCATGAGGACCCGCGTGGTCAGGTAAGGACCGCCCCGTCACCCGACCACACCGCCGCCGCTTTCAAACCAGGCCGTGCCTGTTCCCCCTGACTTAACCTTTTGACCTCGTACGACCCCCTCCCCCCCCCCCCAGTGGCTTCGTGTTCCTGCGCCTCATCTGCCCCGCCATCCTCAACCCCAGGATGTTCAACATCATCGCCGGTGAGTCTCCGCCCCCCCCCCCCCCCCATCGCCGCGGCGATCGCATCAAATCGGATTCGATTGCCACCGTCTTGTTAACAAGCCTGTGGTGCTGTTCCCCTGTTCCCAGACCCGCCGTCCTCCACCGCGGCCCGCACCCTCACCCTGGTGGCCAAGTCTGTCCAGAACCTCGCCAACCTGGTGGAGTTTGGTGCCAAGGTACAGCCGCTGGGACTGCTCACGCTTCAACTGTATTATTCACTATAGAACATCACACTCTTTGTTTCTCCGACATCCTCACGCGCGGGGCTCTTAACCTGCTTTTGGAGTGGAGGGCTGTAGCGGGCGAGAGGGTGACGGATGTTTGTCTCTGTGTCCAGGAGCCCTACATGGAGGGAGTCAACCCCTTCATCAAGAACAACAAGCACAGGATGATCATGTTTCTGGATGAGTTAGGGGTAAGGTGGTCCGTCGCCAAGCGCCCGCCGAGCTGCCTCGTCCGTGCCACACCCGCGCTAATTGTCGATCGGGAGAAACGTGTGTGTGAGATTCACCCCGCTGCTCCTCCTCCTCCTTCCAGAACGTTCCGGACCTCCCGGAAGTCACCGAGCACTTTAGGACGGACCTGTCCCGGGACCTAGCGGCGCTGCACGAGGTGTGCGCCACGCACTCGGACGAGCTCCGCACCCTGAGCAACGAGCGGGGGGCCCAGCAGGTCAGTCTCTCCCCCCCCGTCAACCAGCCCCACCACCAGACCCCTCTCCCCCTCAGAACCGCCCGAGGGACCTTCAGTGCTTCCCATTCCGTTTGCCGGGACTATTTCCACCTCTGCATGCACTCAGAACGAGCGGTTGTTTTCATGTCAGACCGTGACGGAGGCCTAGCCCAGCTTGTGTTTTCTCCTCGGGATAATATTCCTGTGTTGTCGTCCGGGTGTTCCTTCCCGTTTCTGACCTCCTCGGTGTGTCTCTCTCTCTCTCTCCGCAGCACGTGTTGAAAAAGCTGTTGGCCATCACCGAGCTCCTGCAGCAGAAACAGACTCACTATGCCATGTCGAACAGCAACAGGTAGTAGCACACTCCTCGCTCCCTCCATCCCTCCTCCGTCTCCCCGGGAGACACACGGCGGGACCCGGCATGCTCCACCCTCATCACCATGGCAACCCCCCACCACCGCCGCCGCCAACCACCCACCCACCCTCCCTGCCCATCCCCCACCCTCCCTCCCATCCCCTCCTCCCCCGTCGCCGCCAGAACTATGCAACAGCAACCACCAAGTCAGTACCTAAAGAGGAGACCAGAGACTGCCCGTACACACAGGTCCCTTTATTCTTTCGCTTTTCGATTTCTCCTCTTCCCGTACGCACCGTGTTCATGATTCTAACGACTCGGGGGCCATATATCATTCCCTTCCTCATAAGGGTCCAGGAATCTCTAAAGAAAATAAAGAATAAATACAACTCTTTACGTACCCAAGATGTGTGTTCTGACAGCACAGGTTGCCAAAGTGTCCCCCCCCCCTTCTCCCTCTTAAGTATGATGTCAGCTCACTGACATGAAGCTAGTCCTCCGTTTTCTTATAACTGGATTATGAGCAATAATGCTTTTTATACTGTAATTTGTGACTTATTTTATGGTCGTGACAATATCCACCAAGTGCTGAAACTAGTATTTCCTTTCTGTTCTTTTTTTTCTCCTTTTCTTTGTATTTTAGATTGGAAAAATTCTTGCATAAAGTATGGTTATTTTATATCAAAAATAAATTCTCTTGCTGGAATCATGAGTATATAATTGAGACAAACAGAATTTTTCCAATTTATCACCCATTTTGATTGTTTGTTTGGTTCAGTCTTCCTTCTCAATGCCAGACAAGAGACATAATCACAGAAACCAAGTTAATGAGTGTTTACAGCAGTGGATCTATGAATAGTACAGAAATGTATCAGACATGCATGCACTTATTAAAACGTTCTTTTGTAAAGTAGATGGAGTCATTTATTTTCCTAGGGAGATAAGTTATAAGTTCTCATTGCTTATTTTAATATTACAATTGTGGTTCCATGATGACTGCAATCACACTGCAGTAATCAAATCCATTAGATACAAAACAGGTTTCAACTCACGAGAGCTATTATACGGTTCAATAAGGACAGTTACTTCTGTACAAAAATATCTTTATTGTTTAACAGAGGCAGTGGATAGTAAGGTAGTTGAGGAGGCAAGGGCTCCAGTAGGAACGTAAGTGAAGCTCGCTAAATCAACGTCTCCCCTCTGGAGTGGCTGGAACTGTCCCGTCCAGCCCTGGACCAGTGCATGGTCAGCCCCGCTGGAGTAAGGGATGGGATGCTCGCATGTCTCCCTGCAGCGGTCAGAGCAGGTCCTCATCGGTCCACTCCTCCTGGGAGGGGGAAGCGGGGTGGTTAGTGCCTGAGGTGGAAGGGGACCACAGGACGGAGAAAGCGGGTCGGAGGAGGCCGTGTGTGTGCGCGCGCCTCACCTCCTCAGTCATCCGGGGCTCTTTCACCACGTGGTCGTCGTCCTCGTATCCTCGTTTTCTCTTCCTGCGGGACGAGACGTTTGCTTTTTGGTTTCAAACGGAAGATTCAAGGAGCCACGAAGATCTGTTTCCCCCCCCTCCTCTAAAAGATCCCCCCCCCCCCACGTGTTCCACCCCCTCCAACCCAGTCATGTAGTATAGAACCTTCCCACCATCCAGGTACTGTCTGTTCAACCACCTCTCAGCACTCCTCCATAGTAGACCACATAGGCCTGCATAGTGGGCTCCATAAGTCATGTCATTCAGTAGCTACACACTAGCTGGGGGGGGCGGGGGGCTGATATGGGTTTATGGGACAGACAATGCTGCTGAGTTGCACCTCTGATCCATGTTGACCCATTTACAGACCGGCATGCTATGTGTTGCAGGACCGAGTGCACCATCATGTCACTGGCCGCCGCCATCCAGGTGATGTGACCTCTAGCCAATGAGACGACAGAGCAGAGAGAGGTCCGCCAATCAGCCGGCCAGAGCCCGTAGACTGGCGCGGGGACGTGCGGCAGTCTAACATGTAGCTTTCAGTGGGTTTTAATGCAGTATGATGGCTGGCTAGGCAGTGGGGTCGGATGGATCGACTGCTGGCAGGCCTAGCCACACGATCAGACTTCTCTACCTGACGCTTACCTGAACGATTGTCAACCTTGGTGGAGAGGTAACTTGGACAGAAATGTAGAAGGAGGAACATGTTTTCATTGGACGAGACCAGAAATGCTGGACACAGCTAGTCAACCAACCACAGAACACTCGCAACCTTCCCCGACACTCCTCTAGGGTCAGCTCAGTAGGTGATTGGCTTCTCCTTACGCCACTCACTACGACCGCATTTACAGGGCTGAGGGGCGGCCCCGACACTCACCCTGGTTGAGTGTCGGGGAGACGGGCAGCCACGGAGACGGGCAGCCACGGAAGTGGCACGATTACAACCATCATCAGGGAGTCCTAACGTAGCACCTGAACAAGCCTTAACTCACATCCTACGCAGGAACTAACCGCACCACTACACTTGATTTGCTTTCTTTTTTGAACCCAACTAGAAAACTCCTCTCCGAACTCCTTCCAACCTTTACAGTTTACAATTCACACTGTCCGTAGCCACAACGCTGAGCCAACTTCTTCAATTATATATTATTTTCTTTTTTTTCATTATTATTACGCTGCTTTGCTTGATATAATACACTTTAGCTGGTATAAGATAAAAGTGTTTGTGGTATGATAGCTTAAGAGTCGTACGGCGGTAGGCCTAAAACGTTGGTGTGATTAGACCTAACGGTTTTTTGAGCTTTTTGTAACCTGTGCATGTGTAAACCGACGGAAGCTAGCCCTGTTGTCTACGGGCCGATATGCTGCTCTGAGAAGGTGAAGGGACTGCCCTTTAAGCAGGCCTACGGCCAACAAAGGAAGCTTTAGTGGACTTGCGACATTGCGACCGTTCAGCCTGCTTTGGTTCCACACGAACCGCACGGTTCAGAATCACTGAGCTGCCGACAGATCAGGTTTAGAATTTTCCAGGAAATTGTTTCTTTTTCTGTCTGCCTTGTGTTCCAAGTTTTTTTTCCCCAAAGTGACATACAGGGGGGATTTGAACCTCCGATCTGCAGTCAAACACTCTTCCGCCGAGCTATACGCACCACCCTTATGTTTGCCACCCCCCCCCCCCCCCCCCCGGTTCTAAGAGAGGGGGGGCACCGTTGAGTTTTAGTTACTGACCATTCAAATGCACTGAATAAAACACAAGACCTCACAAGACTAGGTGGAGCGGAGGTGCGAGATGGGAGCTCCGCTTCACCTGCACCCTCCGGACCACACGGGTGGATGGTGCGTGTGCTCGGATACGCCCCGGATACGCCCTCCCTCGCTTTCATAGTGTAACTGGACGTGTTTGTTTTTTAATTTTTTCTACCCGATTATACTGAACTTTGAATCTTTTACATATACAAGACGACTCTTGATCGACCTGGCTAAATAAAACTGTTAGTGTGTATGAGGAGATTTACTGTCTTTTGTACAACATCTTTTTTGTCTCGAGTGGGGGGACCTAAGGAGGTCACAACTGACTTCTATCTAACTAAGCCTGACTAACAGAGACAGGTAGCAGACAGGTAAGCAGCTCTACATACGTGTTTGAGTTTGAGGAAAGTTCTGCATGGATCTTCTCCAACTTCTGCTTGTAAACGTTTATTTCCTCTGGCTTGGGAAGTTCATATTTCTTCATGAGGTTTTTCATTCCTGTGAAAAAAAATATTCTTTAATTGATTTATTATGAACAAAATAGGTCCTATACATAAACGATCGCTGAGACAGATCAGAAGTTGAGCAAAGCTGGAGGTGAAGGCTGCCACCCTGTGGTTGAACATGGTAAGTGCAGTCAGTGGCACAGGGGGGAGGAACTCACGTCTCATTCCATCGTACATCTTTAGGAGGGTCTCCTTGTCGTCCTTCAGTCCCATGCACTCTGTCAGGTAGCTAATACATCATGGACTTATGGTTTAGTTTGACAAAATGCTCACACAAAATGAAAACAGTCAAGTTATATTAGGGAAGTCGATCTGCCACAACGACACCCACCGCCACAACCCCCTTTAGGATTTGGAATCCAAATATCCTAAACCCGACACGGAGGGGGAACTCCACAAACCAGGACAAAGAGGGGGAACTGGGACATGCTCTGTTAGGTAGCCTTAACCCCGCGGCCTGGTTCTGGTTGGGACTGTTAGGTAGCCTTAACCCCGCGGCCTGGTTCTGGTTGGAACATGCTCTGTTAGGTAGCCTTAACCCCGCGGCCTGGTTCTGGTTGGGACCCACCTCTCCATGTTGAGGCCGGCCCGCGAGGCGCTGTTCAGGATGGCCGTCAAGGCGATCTGCGACGGCGGGAACAGCAGGCCCGTGTCGGTCATGGTGGCTCGTGTCAGGAAGTCGTCGGCGCTCTTCCTCAGGGACTCGGGGTTCTCCAGCACGGGGTACCTCGTCTGAGGAGGGAGGTCAACGTTTTAGACACGACGGGTCGGCCTTTGGATGCTGAGACAAGAGCAACCACGCATCATTCATCGGAAAGCTCAAAATCAAATTGCAAATCAAATGTAAAGAACACTGACTTATGTGAAGCCCTTCCATTCTACCGGACATGATAATGGGGAAAAGGGGCTTTTATGTGTTGGGCACCCTTATCATGGAATGTGTTGCAAAATGATTTAAAACTCAGAGAACTGATACCACTTACTGCTTTTAAATCTAAAATGAACGTTAACCAGGTTATGTAACTTTTAGTTGTTTTTATATTTATTTATTTTTAACGTGTCTCATTCTGTGTTCTTCTGTCTGTAACTGTGTGTTTTTATGTTGCTGCCTGTCTTGGCCAGGTCTCCCTTGAAAAATAGATTTTTAATCTCAATGGGACCTTTGCTGGTTAAATAAAAAATAAATAAAAAGAATGGAGTCATGACATTATTCTACTCCTCCATCCCTCCATCCATCCCTCCCTCACCTTCAAGTCTATGAGCAGGCCCTCCATGGGTCTGTAGGGGGTGTGGACCACCAGATGGAAGTTGAGCTGCTGGATGAGCAGGAGCTCAAACTCCAGGATCTGCTCCAGGGCTCTCTCCTGCCCTGCAGGACTCTCCTGCAGCAGGTTCCCCACAAACTGGGTGCTGGACACGTTGAACTCATCCACCTTACAGGACAGGTAGGCACAGATCAGCCTGTAACAGCGAGGGAGACAGCATGGGCCGAGAGATTGAAGGAGGTCTATCCGAGCGTGCGATTAAGGAGGGGAGAAATGCTTCAGAGCAGGTGAGACACCACACTGAACTCACAAGTGTATCGGAATAGCCTATACTATTATTGCTGGTGGGTATGACTAAGTGACTATATATGGCATTTGCAGTTGATACAATTAGCGTAACTAATCAAGGCAAAAGTATGCTCACATTATAGTCCTGGGGTGGTATTCCATTAGAGAGTTGTTCAGGTAAAATCTCCGGAAATACATGATGGCAGTGCCCTGTAGAGGTGATAAGAATAGGTTGGCTCAATAAAACAAACCAACTTAAAGCAACATTGAATTCAGTTAAAAACAAACAGTTCCACGTACCACCACAGACTTGGGCATGACAGGCTTGAAAGCATTGCAGAAGTCGAGCAGTCTTTTCTCATAGTGTCTGTAAAGAACAGCCTCCTCTTGAGGCTCCAGGAGCAATGATTCATTAACTCCCGGCTGTACCAGAGAAAAGTGAGGAGAAATAATTTAAGATACATTATGGACATGGGGAAAGACTGGAGGAGCTGTAGCAGAAATCCACATAGCCCAACAGCTAGCAAATTTGACTTCCGTACCTTACCACTGGCAAGTATTTTGTTGCGGTATTTGTGGTTAGCCTCATATCTTATCTGTTCAAGTCTTTCTTCGCTGTCGAATATCCAAAACTTTTTCTGTGAGCTATTGTGAAACATGACTCTTTTGGAGGAAGTTCAGCAGTGGAGACCAGGTCCACTAGTAGCTAGTTGCTAGCGTTGCTAGTTAGTTCGTTTAAACTTAGGCTGTCAAAATATTACCTTCTTATGTGTTCACAAGCAATATCCAATTAAAATAATATGCGGGAGCAAAGGAAAAACAATCAATGTTTCAACATCTGCAAAGATGTTAGTACCAAAGGGCTGCACTACACAAACATTCACCACCCATTAGCTACTTCTTCGGCCATGTCAGGTTGTCCGCTTATGATGACGTCGGCCAAGTACGAGTCCCGTGTAGAGTCAATACACAAATGCGTTTCGGTTTTACGAGTAACTAATTTTAGAGAGTAGTATAATTTTTTACTAGTAACTATTCAAATAATTACTTGTCTCTGTTTTGGTATTTCGGCAGTTGAGTCATCTTGTAATTTTTTTTTACTGCTAAATACTTATTTTATCAACAATTATGCATAACGTATGCAAGTGATAAGGGTGTTTTCACAGCCAAAGCGAAGCCATAGATGCCAAGGTTTTCCTCTTTTGGCCATAATTGGCGGCCAATCCATGCCTTCGACCAACCAGTGCTAAATTGATTGACATGAACGTTGCATGACCTGTTAGGCCTATTGGAATACTTACTAGCAAACACAAAAAAATTGAAAAAGCTACTTATATTATTATTAATAAAATATTTGTTATTAGTAACCTAAAAGTAGAGCCTAACAAAGAAATAGATAGAATAATATAAACAAAATGGTTACTTGTCAATTTTAAATATTAAAACGGAATGCCATACACTGTTGATTTTTTTTTTGCAATATAGGCCTACTGTAAACAAACAAATAAGAGCATCATGACTATGAGTAAACTGAATGCCTATATATGCACAATATTGGTATCACTTCTGGAATCATTGTAGGCCTATCTGTCAGATAAAATATATATCAATAGTAACTATTATCCTTAAGTTGATTTGTAATGTTATCTTATTGTGGATTAAAAGATGCTGCAACAGAAAACGCAAAGGCTACCCAACCCCCACCCAGTATTTTCCTTATACCCTGATTTGCATAAACATGAGTAATTTATGAATAATAAATGTACTCGCATTCAGCGGGAGCCATTAATTTGCATATCACCATGGCACAGTTTTATTTTCTGAGTGTGGTGTAGTTTAATCACGAAGCCCTTCAAGACTGCATAAACCAGAATCAAAGAAAAATCCCTTAGCAGGTATGTAGTAGACACTGTTATCGATCCGTCTTCCTGATATAGACTATCAATATGTAGCGGATTCCTAACTTTTATGTAAAAATGTTTTCTGAACGGTTTAACGTTTGTAGACTGCCAAAGCTTGTATCTACAGTACCGATCGCTAGTTATTTGCCCTGTGAATTGCATAAACATGAAGTGCCAATGTATTATTGATGAGACCATTGCAACGATTTTGGCTATGCTGTGGGTATTTGCTACGCGCGCGCGTGTGTGTGTGTGCGCGTGTACGTGTGTGCGAACGTGAACGTGTGTCGTGCGTGAGCAGCCTAAAGTTGAATGCAACGTTTAGTTTCTTGTTAGTCTGCAACGGTCATAAATGTCATAACGAAAAGCAAATATTTGTAAATAAAGTAATTCAGACTACACTCTAACTAAAACTATAATCTAGGCGGTCCGTGTTTCGATCGACTAAATCTGACTATTACATGTGCTAAAACTGCAGGTTATTTTGTAATTGTGTCATCGCATTACTAAAGTAACGCCGTTTCCCACCCGAATATCAGGATAAATCGAATGAAAATGCGTAGTTTGAGTTTGTTACACGTTCGAAGGCTCCAGAATAGCTGAGAGGAACACTATTTTAAATAAATGATTTTGTACATGCATTAGATCTGCAGTCTTGTGTAACTTTGGGGAGAGAGAGAGACCGAGAGAGACCGAGAACAAGCAAACAAACAAAAAAATACAAAAAACATATTTGTATACGTGAGTGTCTATGAGTTATATCAGTGTATTTTGACTGTCTATGTTGAGGGAAATCAAACAGAAGGGATTTGTGGCATCACCAGTTTTGCCAAAGGATCTGAGCTTTGCCCTGATCGAGTTAGTCATATAGCTTGGACAGGGCTGCTGCCTGCTGCACCTTTGCAGTGGGATGTCCAAATATTGCCTCACACAAAAAGCTTTAGTGCCACTGTAGACACACATACACCATGCTTTTCCATTCACCACTAATTTAAACCTTAACGTGTGTGTGTGTGTGCATGTGTGTCTCCAGTCATTATGAGCAGAACAGACTACATATATATACTGACCATCTGAATTATGATTATGAATTATGTGAGAGATTAGGGTTCACATTTTCAAACAGAATAACATTCTGACAACATTTTCCAGATTTTTAAAACAAATGTTGGTCATAGACTGGATTGGCTACTAATATTTTAATTCATCTTTTGGTTAAAATGTATCGAAGGGATTGTTTTTACTTCTGAATAATAAAACACACACATTTACCAAATGCTTAGTTGCCAGTCTGAGTAAACTTAATCTTTAGAGACACACACAGACATTTGATTGAAATTAATCAAATTCTCATCAGATGAATATTAATTCTCCCATGCAAAAAAAATGTCATTCCATTCTCTGCTCTTTTAATTTCCCTGCATCCCCCCACCTCCCCTTTGCTTGTTTCCATGGGGACGAGAAGTGGCTGAGGTGATGTCAGTTGTGCCGGCGCTGGGTCAAGTGACAAGCTACTGCTGGGCATCACACAGCCCCCTCATGACGACAACAGCACCGACACTACTAACACTGCCACCACGCCATCGCTTTATTGGGTCAACCATCTTCCTGTTGTCATTCAACAGAATAGATTTGGGCAAAGATGAAGTCAGTGGATGTGAAATAGTGTGTTCCTACACGTGTCTGTGTGTCTGAGGCTCTCTTAGGTTGGCACGAAGCAGCGAGGACTCTCCCCTCCCCCTCTCCCTCTTCCCCCAGACGCCCCGCACCCCCCCCCCCCCCGCTATCCCTCTCTTTAATTGAGCTTTGTGTCTACCTCCTCCCCCATTCGAATCCAGCCACATTTGCATACGACTCTGCACGGCAGCTTCCCAGCTGTACAGTACGGCGCTAAATGAGGAACACAGACCCACTTTACGTGACATGCATACTAAACAGGGAGGGATTCAGACACACTCCCCTCCCCTGAACTAACATCCACATAGGGAGAGGCTGAGGGGAAGGAGGGGAATAATGGCAGGAAACAAAACATGGCCGGGTTGTTGCAAGGCGTTTTTAGCCGTACGTGCAGATTGTGAATGCAGACGGATATGTTACAGTTAAAATGTTGTTAGATGCAGCAGTGTTATATATATAGTTTTTGTCATGGGGTGACATGGTGTGTTTTGTGACTGTAGCTTGATGTTGTGACTATATGGATCTGATGCGTTTTAGACGTTGTGACGCCTGTCTTACAGGTTAAGATTGATATAAGGAATATTATTGTGCTACTACTAAAGTGAATGAAGGCACTTGCTCTTTGTGTCTTTTCCTCAATAAGAAATATTCGAACAAGGAGAGGTTTTTGTAAAGGATGTCTCAGAATGTGTGACTCATTTCAGAGTTCCATCAAAGGGCTGAATTCACGATTGGCAAGAATAGAAAGTTTAATTGGTCAAATAGATCCACCCTTCACTTAAATGCACTCAAGTATCCTGCCACACAAATGACTGACGACAAAATGGAATTCAAAAACACTTTACTCTAACCTTGCACAGGTTTTAAAACTGAAATACAATTTTCCTTTTGTTTCCCTTTCAAGAGAAGTCATGTCTGGAAATGTATGTCAAGAGGACTTCTTTCTTAAATGTGAGTAGTTTTGGTTGGAATTCAGTGTCATTGTTGGTTTGTTGGTGGACGTTGGCATGTGGTATTTTTTAGACACAGGTACAGGTAAAGGTTTCATTTTGTGCTCTGTCACTCACACTGTTACACTCCCAAGTGAAAGGGAGAGAGAGAATGGATGGAGGAGTGAAGGTGCAGGCATTCAAGTGGGAAGCCAATCCTTCACAGTACACAGCCTCTGCAAAGTCTTCCAAATGACCCTTTACATCAATGTGCCATGTCTGCACCTTTCCGAATAGCCAGCCCTTCTGCAGATATAGATGCATGTGGCTGCTGGATCAGTAATGTATGAGTTGTCTGTGCAATGTTCTGTCTTTCTGACCCATTGGCGTGTGTATGTGTGTGTGCGTGTGCATGAGTGAGAGAGAATTAGAGCGAGAACTTACCAGTCAGCCATTGGAACAGCAAATTAATCTATCAGTTAGGTGATTTAAAAGTGATGATTTGAATTGTTATTAATATCAACTATGAAAATGAGATTCATGTTTATAGATTAGTAAAAGGAACTGTAAATTGGTGATTTTGGCTGTTCCTCATAATTCTATTATATTTAATATCCTGAGATATGTGTTATCTTAACCTTAAGAAAAAAAATGGGAACATGTTCTTACTTCTTCAATAAACCATAGCTTACAATGGGCCTACACTGAATTGCTGCAATGCAGCTCTCCATCTGAAAGGGGCTTATAAAATAATTTACAGATTGTGCATTAACAGAAAAAGACCAAGGATAGGCCTGCAGTAAGATGGAAGAAGCTGATTGTACAGCAGAAACAAGATGTAGCCTTCGCACGTCATTTAAAAAACGTGTTTTAGGGAGGAATAACGGTTAAGTTTGTAAGAAAGAAATCATTTCTCACAGGCCTCTTTTCAGCATGTGAGATGCATTGGCATATGCCAACGCGTCTGCCAGTCCTGGATGTTGGATAAACCCATTGCTTCGATTTATTAACGGCTGCATATTTACTTTTGATTGGCTATTACTCCGCTAATTTCGTTCAACAGGCCAAGCCAATGAAACCATTTGCTGTTTGAATAGTGAATCATTCAATACATGTATTGAATGTGGATATGATTTAAAGCTGTTAAGGTCAAATATGGTATTGAGTTGCTAGTGAATTGGTCAATTAATCTATTGAAAAGATTTCCCAATTAGACTAAATGCTAAATGTAGGCTTTAATTTGTCATTGCATGAGGGGCATGCGCGTTATTGACTCTAGGTTGGCTAAATTCTATTTTTGGTTAAATAATAGGCTACATAGGCTATATTAGTCGGTGTGTTTACACTTATCATGATACATAATCGTACATTTTGTGTGTATCTTAGAAAATTATACTTACAGACACATTTCTTAATTTAAATGTAAGCAAGTAGAAGATGAATAGCCTAGTTCACGAAACTGCACATTTTCGTTTTGTTTTAATGCTGTTTTAAATAATGTAGTAGTATTGAGTTATGTTGGTCACACTGCGGTGAAATGTGATTCGTTCATACGAATACTAATCAGAATAATAATTATGGGGATTGTGCACAGTCTTGAGAAAATGACCGTTGTTGCCGTGGTCTGTTTTATCAATCAAAAAATATTTTGTCTTTTTTCTCAATACTGAGCCTGTATATTCTCAGCAATAAAATGTGATGCAGTCAAGTTAAAACCAATTCAAGTCAACACAGTGAATGCCTCCCCTGTGCCAGTGTTTTTAACAACTATATAACCTACAGTGCTCGCTAGATGGCGTCACAGTATTATTTTAAGATGACGTGATACCAAGCCCTGGAATGCGTAAGGGGGTCAGTCAATTTTTAACTAATTTCTGTGTTATTTTTCACACACTCATAACAGCTCTCGAGAAATGTGGAAATGTACATTTGAGGAGGCTCTTGTTGGATGTCAGACTCAGGTATATTTCTGTTGTTTATTCACTTTTCATACACAAAAGAGTTTGATGGTTTGTTGGTTTAACTGTGTTTTTTTTGTTGTCATAGAAGAGTTATTGCACACACACGCACACACACACACACACACACACCACACACACACACACACACACACACACACACACACACACACACACACACACACACACACACACACACACACACATATACCATTTAAACCTTTTTCCTCTCTCGCTTTCTCTTTCCGTTTCCCTGTCTTTCTATCTCTCTTTCTCGATGTGCCTCACATCCTGTCCCTCCCGCACAAACTAAAGCAGCATATCATTAGCTCACGGTTTCGTTTGCGGCCTGCCCGGTTTGCCCCGTCCCAGGTTCTCTGTGGGTCCAAGTCGCCATGGGAAAAAGAGACGGACGGAGGGGGGACGGGGGACGGGGGGAGCTTTAATGGTCCTACAAACGTCCAGTACTGAGAGGCACTATGGAGATTACAAGGAGTCCTTGATTAGCCCATAGCCCTGTCTAACGGATCCTTTTGCCTGTGTTCTTTATTCATTTCCCTTGTCCTTTTCTTTCCGAAAGAGACCCAATAGGGCCCAGCAGGTGAATGTAAAGAAACACATGAGGACTCCCCTCCCTGGTCCCCTTTCACATGCTGACAATGCTCCAGACCCCACTTCATGTAGCACCACATTAAAAAAACCTGATTAAAGCTCTTCCTGTTGGGTATAGATTGAGGGCGCAAAACTAAAACCAACAAAAGCCAATGCATGAGCACCCATCACCCCCACCCTCCACAGCCCAGCCCCCCCCCCCCCCCAGAAAAAAAAGAAGAAAAAAAAAGACTTGGTTCTAACAATGACAGGACTTCAAATGCTTAGCAAGGTTGTTGTGTTCTCCTTGTGTGCACATGGGCATGTGGTGCACATTTATTTATCATTTATTTGAGGTAAAAGGAAGAAACTCATTGACGAAGCATCTTTTATTGGTGTTCATTAGCCATGGTACACATACACAATACTTTGTGGTGTAAAAAAATAAATAATTGGATTGACTGAATTGAATATACAGACTACTGCTTTGTGTGTCTCAGGTCACAGTATCAGTTTTCCCTTTTTGGATTAATTAATCGATAAATAACAGAAAATACGTATTTGGTCGTACATGAATCTATTTAACCTATTTTTGGGATTACGACTAGCTTTAAGTAAATAGATGGGTACCTCTTCTTCTCTAATGCATGTCTTTGTCCCAGACTATAAATGGAAGTGGAGAAGGGTCATTAGGCATGTACTGTACATTCTCTGTCTCTTTTTGATGTCATTAACAAAACACTTTTTTTGCCTCTGCCTCAGTAAAAGAAAAAAAAAATTATTTTATTTTTGCCACTGCCCTATTGTAATCTAACAATATTTATCATAATCACCCTTTGTGATTTATTTTTACTCTTGTCATTGTTATGTAAACAGCTTTTTTTGCATGTTAATCCTTTTATGAGGAAAATTAGCAAGCTGTGTGACGACATGGGAAATACTTTGGATGAAAGAGGAGAGTGTGAGATGTTCACTGTGGGTGTGAGTGTGCATGTGCACCTATGTGTGTGAGAGTGTGTGTGTGTGTGTCTAGAGAGATTCTTCAAGAATCCATAAATATTGCATTTCTATGTTTGACGAATGTATGACATATATTCATGTTTCCCCAACAAATTCCAGTGTCACATTTCTCCTTTTGTCAGTCTTCTTCCAAACAGTGAATCCTGACAATTATCCTAGAGAAATTTCTTATCAAACCCCCTTATTCTCACTGCTGTGCTGCACCATCATACTCTGTGCTCAAACACTCGTACTCCTTCGCAATTTTTTATCTCATCCTATTACATCATTCTTCTAGTTAAATGATGCATTGATACACATCTTATGTGCACTATTAATGTCCATTGAACTGAATGTCAGTGGGAACGCCTTGTAATTAGACCAATGTGTTGAAAAACCAATGAGCTGATTCACCATTTCAACAGAAGAGGGCATTGCACATTGGCTTAATGTATGTCTCAACCCTGGACTAGTCAGTACGAATGGCAAAATATAATGGGGGATTGTGAACATAAATGGATGGACTTGTTATTGGTATTTTATCCTCCTAAATTTGGATTGTTTAAATCACGGGGCTTGAATGTGCACAGTGTTTATACCTTTTTTTGCATAAACGATTTCTCAATGGAGATTGTCCACCAATAATTGAGACAAAATAGCTTGCTCTAATGTTTACTAGCATTCACCATCAGTCATTCCACTGTGGTTAATACGTTTTGCGAAATCCATTCGAAGACTAAACGGCTGACACACAGTGATGTGTCCAGACCGTTGAACGACGAGGAAAAGAAAGGACAGACAGGAAACTGGGCACGTTTGAAAACAAGAGTGGAAGAGGGAGACATAGAGAAGGCGTCGGAGGAAGAGGAGAGAGGATGAGAGGAGCCCTGGGGCTTTTATGGTAAAAAGTCTCTCGGCTCTGGCTGAAGTGTGCTTAACACTACCCACGCAGCTATCACAGAAGGGTTAGGGTACCACCACGCCTACACACAGACCTTGCCGTTCCCTCACACACACACACACACGCGCGCGCACACACGCACAGTCTCCTTGACACCATGTCCCCTCTGTTTCTTGGCCTCCCACGCAGGCTATTAGCCCCAGACAATCAGACCACCTGACGCTACTGCACATCTCTGCATGTGTGACTCAGACCTGCAGTCTCAGTGCCTACAAAGTCTTTTTCGAGAGCATTGCGCGTTTAGCATATTGGCGTCGATTCTGACGCGCAGATGTGCCGAGTTAGAGGAAGGCCATTGAAACTGTTTTGTCTGACTGGAGCCTATTGTAATTTTCACGGTTAATTCTCCGACATGCCCTTTGAATGGCTCACTCTTTGGCACCGCAGGAGGGGTGGTGCGCTGGCTCACATGAACAGAGAGAGAGGGAGCCGGTGGGTAATCAGGACTTTCTGATTGACCAGGAGTGGAGACGGGTAGAGAGGGCGAGGGCCAGCACGGAGAGAGTGGTGCTGGTTCTACTCAGTCTAACGCTGGTAGAATGACAAGCAGTCATGATATGGCCCCCCTCTCCAGTAAACAGTGGCACGCTGTCACACACTTGACCCCCGGTGACAGTGCAGGGGCACACAAGGGGGGGGATGGGGGAGGTGGGGGCCCGACGGGTGCGGGGACCTCCGAACGCCCGTGTCAGAGTGAAGGGGGGGTGTCAGTGTGTCACCAACTTCTCTCTGCCAGTCCTCACATATCCGCGTCCTGTGTACTGTCCCACCCCCCCCCCCCAACCCTGGAACCTGGAACCCCCCCCCGCCCCCCCCCCATGACCCCTCTGGCTACGGATCAGTGCCGCGGCGCTCGCCCCGGTCGGGAACGCCGCCTGCAGCGTGCCGACAGGTCCGGGCGCATGGCGTTGATGAAGTGAGCCTCTGAATTAAAAGTGTGTTGGATGCCAAGGAGGGGCTCACTTCATTTGACTGGCTAACTCAATTTGAGTGGGTTCTGATGGGGAGCCAGAGTGAGCCAGAGAGAGAGCGAGAGAGAGAGAGAAAAAAAGAAAGAAAGATAGGAAGATAGAAAGAGAGAGGGGGAAGGAGAGCAAGGGGGTGGAGATAGGGATGTAGACATATGGACGAGAGCCAGTTTGGCTTTTATATGAGTTGTTTATGGAAGCAAATGCAATCAAGTGATCGTTAGGATAATCTGAACGGTTCAAAATTGTGTTTGTATTCATGCGATGACAAAGTTGACCATGATAATTAGCTAATGGCCCCTGCTAAGTGTATGGCTGAAGTTTAGCATTATGACCTCAGTTACTTTGTCCAAGACCAAGGCTGGCTGGCTTAAGATTCTGTACTCGGCTGCAATAAAAAAGGCAATATAAGTATCTAAGATTTTGCATGAAATATTTTGACTAGACAGAGGCTACTGAGTGCTATTTGTTTATTTGGGGGTGCTTTGATGTCCACATTCATCTACCTCCCTATATTTCTTCACCCCTTTTAGTGCGTTGTGGAAATAGCTCTCGCATCCCTTACTGTGGCTAATTTGGTCTTGAGAAATGCTTTTGATGAGGGGGCGCCAGGTTGCCGAGGTGTTTGCTGAAGTGCGAGCGTGTCGGGGATGGCGAGATGCAAAGCGCGGGAGTGTTGATTGGGCAGAGGTGGGAGGCCTCTGGATCAGGGGAGAGAAAAGACCAGACCATTAGGAAGGCCATTTATCTCCATGAATACGAAGTGCCCGGGCTGTACCTTCCTCCATTCCCGCTTCCCAAGATGCATTATTGCCGGTGTGGAAAACAGGCGCCCCCCCTCCCCCCCACCTTTTTTTGATGTTGCTTTGTATGTAAAGAAGGCGTCATGTTCTTGCCTCTCGTCTTGTCCTCAAAGAGCATTAATCAGTGGTAGGCAAAGACGAGGCCTCTCGTAGGAGCAGTCGCTCACCTCGGAAGGGAGAGATGCCACATGAAAGCTGGCGAGGGGCTTCAAGACGAGGCAACGGAGCCGGCTGCCGCGGAGGAGGGGAGGAACCCCCCCCCCTCATTAGAGATCAACCGATCGACGCTCGCCTAACGAGCCCCTTCTCGCCGGCGAAAAGCAAACAAACAAACGGTGAGAAGGTAAAGCAGGAGACAGAACCCCCCCCCCCCCCCCCCCCCCCCGGCGTTATCATTCAGGCGACACCAAAGACGGCCCCGGCGTGGACGGCTTTCGGGAAGGGGCGAACGGGCTGTCGTCGCTAACGAACCCTTGGCGGGGCGAGCGCCGTGAATGTGATGTGGTGGGGGCGGGGCGGGGCTCAGAGGTCACAGGTGGTCTCAGAAGAGGAGAGGGATGATGGCGGAGCACGTCTGTCTCGTCCTTACCTCATCCTCCAGGTCTCCCCGGGGGAGACGAGTGCCCCGGCTCCTGAGGTCCAACCCCCTGCCGTGCCTCTAATCCAGTCTAAAGAACCTGGAGGACGGCCTTCTCCGAACTCCTCTGAACTCTGGCTCTTCTCTGGGGGGGGGGGGGGGTGGGCCAGGTGGAGCCCCACCAGAGGTGTCCACGTAGCTGGGCATTAGCCCCCCCCGTTCCCCTCCAAATGAGGCATCCTGACAGGCTCCAGGTGAGGCAGGTCACGTGGGGTCAGGGACCCCCCGCCGTCGGAGACAACAGGAGAAGGATCAGGACCAGAGGATCACCTGTCATTTGGTAGATCAAATGAGAGCTTAGTGAGGGGGGGGGGGGCTAGCCTCTTGTCAGCTCTACCCATGAATACTGAGACCGAGCTGGAGCTGGAAGGACTGTGAACGACCCTCCCAACCACAGCCTGGTGCCCAGGACCCTCCACTCCCCGTCAATCCAGCGCCTGCCCCTTAGGGCTGCCACCAGGCTCTTAATTCCTGTTCTCAGCCAAGTCACTAAGTGCTACGCCGCACAATGGACCTATAATCAGGGCACATGACCAATAGCTCTTTTCTCTCCGTGGCTGCTCTCATGTTGAGCTGCAACGAGATGCTAATTAGCCCCTCATATCTACAGGCTACAGCTAATCTGTGTGTTTATATTCAGGGGCCACTTGATCCATTGATATTTCAGGCCTAGCTTTTAGATATTACTGTGTTTTGGAGGGGGAAAAAAAGTCAAATGAAATAGAGAAACCTAACCGAGTTCTCGGGTCACAGTACTGTTCCCCCGACTCAGGTTGGCGGTCAGAACCTGTCCTCTCTCTCTCCCCCTAAATAACCTCATCAAACGTGCCCCGTGTGACAGGGTAAATAAGGGGTGTGTCGATCTGGATGCCTCGCACAATGTCCCCTGTCAGTCAGCCCACCTCCTGGGGGTGAGGAGGGGTGATGTAGGGGCGGCCAGTGGCCCTTGGGTCTCTGCGATTGGCCTTAATCCGTCAGCTAATAAGTTCAGAGTGGGGCCATATGCTCCAGTCCAGTGTGCGGTGAGGGGAGCGCTGCCCCATGCTACTTACACCAGGCCGCTGCATTCTCAGGTACCGCCCCCCCACGGCCCGGCCCTTTGTGCCCGGGGATCAACCCTCTCCACACTGTGAATGGGCCGAATTGATTAAACCCCACCGTATAATTGTCAGCAAATCCCACCGAATCATTTCCCATCCATTTGAAAAGCACAATACGCGTTTCTCTTTTTCTCCCTCGATCATCCCCCCCCCCCTCCCCCTTCGCCACCCCCTCTTTTCACGGCGCCAGGTTTGTCCGTGTGTGCCTTGGCTCCCTAACCCCCGCTTGAGAGAGAGGGGGGGGGGGAGAAGGAGGAGGAGGAGGAGGGGGAGCAAGAGGGGGAGCGGATCCATATCTTGTCGGCGCTCGGCTGGTGAGCTGGCCAGGGATGAAAGCAGGCAACAGGGGGATGTGTTTTAATCTGTGGGCCTGCAGAGAGAGTGGCGTGTAGGCCTGAGCGCTGGTGGCTACCTTGCACAGCCGGGGCTTGACTCTGGTCACAGCACCGACACAAGACTGGGTCTACTGGACAGAGCAGGAGAGGGGGAGCCACACAGAGGGATTACTCAATCATGCAGTTTGAATGGAAGCACTGCCGTTCTCATGATTGGCCTGTTCCATGATTTACTCTAATGCTGTCCATTTCTATGGAGATAATGTAAGATCATTTGAAAACATTAGGGTTACATTCATTTCCATATAGTTGCATAGCAACACCTTTAGTAACAACACAACCATATAGGAACATTTTGTATTTTTTCCATTTTGTATTATTTGCACAGTGATCCCAATGTATCTACAAAGTTTTTACTAATAGGTATTGCTTTGCACAGAAGTTAAAGACCTTAGTTAAGGACCTTACGTTTGCTATGCAATCACAAATTGACGCGAAAGTTGTATCCAAGTCTTCATTTTTAACCAAACGAAATGAGGAACCCTAACCCCCCTCCTCTCCTGCCCATTCATCTCCCCTTCAGCATACATATGTTCAACACCCTCTCATTGATCTAGGAATTCCCTAGACAGAGATTCACAGGCCCCAGCTTCACATAATGAACCCCCGGCCTTTCCTACCCAGTGAAAGAAGGCCCCCAAAGACATCCAACCATTTATTCCAATTGGCTTATTGCTCTAAAGCAGATTATCAATTGTTTTCTTTTGGGTTTTTGTCATTGTTTTTGTTATCTCTTTGACTAAACCTAACATGCTGACACCTTCTAGGCTAGAAATAGACTTTATCTAAAGTAAACTGATGTTAGACTAATTGTAGAATATATTTTTAGAGGCATTAGGGCCCTACATAAGTGGATAATCAGTACAGTTATCTACATTGTTGATAACTGTTTGAACAACGTCCTCTATTCTAGGTGTCTGTAACTGAATCTAAAGAATACCTCTGCAATCACGTTCCACACCTCCCCGGATTCTAACTGTACAAACCCAGATAAGCGACTCACTCGACCTGTACCAAGGATGCACTTAACTCAGCAACACACCTGAACCAGATTTAAATTGGATGGCAGTTGAGCTGCGTGCACAGTGGTCAGCATAGCCCTCGCACAAGTCGAACCCTGACATTACGGATCTCATGGGTTGACATTGATGTCTGAGTTGGCTTCCATCACTGGATGAAGGACGTTGTTTGTGAGAGCGATGCTTGTGCAAAGTCCCACAGGTTCTGAAGGGGAAATGCGTTTCTATAGGGGGTTAAGGGAGAGATGGGGTAAAGCATGACCTCATTCGTGCTGCTTTATATGGCATGGTGTTGAAGATGATGATGAGGATAAAATAAGAGTCAAACTGGCCCTGATTAATGTACTAAAATCCATGTTTAGTCCTATGAACGTGAACAGCACGATGATGAGAGTGCTGTGCTGCGTCGAAAAGCTATGAAAGCTAACGTTTCCCCATCCCGTTGGTTGTGTGTGACCTTGACGTGAAAGAAGCTGAAGGTCGAACTCTTCTATTCAGCTGTCTTGAGCAGAATGCATCGAAATAGGAGAGAGCTTTCATTGGCCTTAGGAAAGTTAAGGTAATCGACAGTCACTGTGTAGTATTATGCAAGTTATCTCTATTGAAAGCCATGCTGAAATTCTGTTGATCAATAAACAGCATTCCTGACTAAAGCGAGAACTTTTCAGTATAACTCCCAGCTTATATATATGAATATAATATCACACATCCAAACGTAGAGCGATAAGCGCTTTTATGAGCAAGACAATCCTGTGATAAACATTATAAACACACATTCATTCACTATAACATAATAGATTAATTGGAATTGAAAAATAATCATATGTAATTATGGAATAATGTTAAAGTGTCACTGACGTCTCGACTTTTTCCCCTGGTCCAACCCCAGACCTTAATGACATCTATCAACTGTCCCTGGAGTCCATTAGCAGGAGCCTCCTGGGAATGAGGTCACGATGAAGAGTTCATGACCCTTGACACTAGTCACCGTACTGACTTGACCGAGACATGTTGCTGTCCAGATGAGGTCACACAACGGAACATTGTCACGGGCCTTGAGCGAATAGACAAGCTCATTGTCTGCCCAGGGGAAGACCAACCGCCACCTTGTCCAACGCTGTCCGACCTTTGACCTTTGAGCACACACAGAGTGCAGTGTTTATCTTCACTGGTGTCTATGATCGCGTTCGATGATGTTTGACTGTTCTATATTCACACCCCCAAAACACTTTCAAACCAAAAAAAGCCAGAAGAATTACAGTATTTAAACAAATGTTTGACGGTTATTTCCTATACACTACACCACACTTCTATAAGGGGGTAATGAGTGAAAAACAGGTAGGTTCCCCGCACTACTGCGAGCCATTTGTCAAAACGACTAAATGACCGGATAAGTTGTTCTTTATAGACACAATGACCAAGGGACAGGGGGGTGATGGGGGGGTCACCATGCGTTTTACTTGCTGGTCAAGCCGTGAGGGTCAAACGCCCCACAAAGAACTGGCGTCCCTCCCATTCCTCGCACTTCAAATGACCATGCTGTTAGATGACCTACATCCATGTCCCTTTGTACGGAGAAAGTCTTGCGGGTCAGAGGTTAAATGACCAGGGCTGTTTACAAGAAGATGGGATTGTAAACAGCTGACGGCGATCAACTATTGTACCTATCCTTTGTGGATGACTTCATTAAACATTCTAGCCTATTACCCTGGGTACCGCTTTTGCAAGCCCTGCAATTCAGTGTGCCCATATTGACTCAAGGTTTATTTCGTTCAAACATTTCAGCAACATTTGTATCTGTCTAGTTTATAAGACCATGGATGCAGAACTAACAGGAAAATAATACATGTGATGGGCAGGGTTCTACTTGATTGGACGACGTGAATTGAAGAATTTGACTTGATATTCAGCACCTCCTGAAACTGAACTTTGTACGGTCACCTGCTCAGACTAGTATTTCCCCTTTTTCTGTCACACTCCAGGGTGAAGTCTCTATCTTCAGGTGGTCAGCAGCCCATGCCTCACCTCTCCATCTCCTCAAGGGTTATGAATCTTATCAACACGGGGTTGACCATTGTTTGGCCAGCCTCTGTTTACATATAGAAACCCCATGGGATCAGTCGTAGGGGTCAGGGGGTCCCCGTGTGGCATTTCTTTCCCACGTTCCCCAGCCCCCATTGTCCTGGGCGGGGAGCCCACGTTAACGTTTGGCCCTGGGAGGTGGTGTGGCGTGAGACGGGGCCCTGGAGCCGCGGGCCCCTCAGCGGGGCCCTGGGAAACGGGCGTAACCAGGCGGGGCTGAGCCGGGCGGCGACAGCATGGGGTCATTTTCCGGCTTGCTGCCCCTCTAAAGCACTCCGGAGCACAGGATTGGACCCCAGAGGAGTGCTGGTGTGGGAGACAGCACAAAGGCCTTTGTGTGTGTGTGTGTGTGGTGTGTGTGTCTGTGGGTTAGTGTGTGTGTGGTGTGTGTGTCTGTGGGGGTGTGTGTCTGTGGGTGTGCGTCTGTGTTTGTGTGTGTGGTGTGTGTGTCTGTGGGTTAGTGTGTGTGTCTGTGGGGGTGTGTGTCTGTGGGTGTGTCTGTGTGTGTGCGTGCCTTAGTGTGTTTGCATGTGTGTGTGAGGGAGACAGGGAGAGGGATGAAGAGAGAGAGGTTAGAGCGGTTGTTTCTGCCTTGACGTGTAGACTATCAATGTGAAAATAAAGTGTGGTGTGTGTTACAACAGTGTGGAGGCAAAAAATGATGACCTAAGTGCAGGCTGACACCAGGGAGAAACCAGTGCAGTGTGTGGCAACTGCCCAGTTGTTTCCAAGACAGCGATGTGATGATGACAGTACTGTGGTGATGTCATTGCTGCATGGAAAAGGTTTGGCAACAGGCTGGCTAAGGTTGTGATTGGTCCAAAATCATTTCAAGCAGCCAATGGTAAGGAATCCTGTGCATTCTAATGTCAGATTCAGTCAAAGGAGTCTGGTATTTTTTCTTTATGTAGAATTTGTGCTAATATCAAATTAGCATTTTTGCTCATATTACATTGGCAATGAATAGGAATAATAGGAATAATACACGTAGAGGATAAAATGCATCAACAATTGTAACTCTGTCTAAATAATAGGAGCATTAAAATCCAAATGAATTACAAAATAATAAAGTTGATTTCTTAATCATAGCCAGTGATGGTAATTCATTTGAAATGCAGCAGTATTTACAAAGTAAGTATATCTATGCAAATGTTGTGCAATATGTATTTTGAGAGGCTACTAGACACACAACTATCATCTTGCAATATTAATACTGTGAGTTACAATTTTTTATATGCAACCCTGCTAAAAAGACATGTATTACCATAACCTCTTGTAGTCGTTGGACGTTATTTGAAGCTAACTTAGTGAGCTATTGAATAATGAATATCACTCAGCAAAAGGAATAAATAAAACATTTTATCTTGCCATTATCACCTTTTCTTTGTCTACACGCCGAGGAAAATATGAGCATTTTCTTTTCTTGCTCGTAATCAGTTCATCCTTTTTTAATGTGGGCCCACTCGTATCTTTAGGGTCTGTGACAGGTTTGTCGAACTGCAACGTGTGACTTGGCTTTGTTGATCAGAGAGGAGCACGCTCGCTAGCTTTGAGGGATGACAGCGGCAGGAACCTCCCTCCTCCGACTGCTCTCACCCCGTTCACGTCCCCTTGGAGAGAGTAGAGAGAGAGACAGGAAAGGAGACAGGGGAGCACTTGAGGGAGAGGAACACTCCCATGTGTGTTTGGGAGAGGATCAGTGTCTCTCTGTTTGTCCTCTTGGAAGACTGCTGAAGACTGGCAGCCATTTTGTTTTGTTTTTTGCATTAAAGATGCCAAGTATACCTTCCTCTTGTGGGAAGAGTTTTCTCGGAAACATACAAAAAAAAATAACCTTTTATGTTTTGTACTGTTGCTGGCTGTTCTACTTCCTGAAAGAAAAGTTGCATTACTCAAACTAGGATTAGATAGACTGCTCGGACTAGCTTACTTTAAATGGACAAGTTTTGAGCACAAATACATCATTATTTTGAAACAATGAATAAAACATTAAATTTTACATTGATAATTGCAGTAAAATTAGATAAGATCCATGACCACCTGGTGTTAATGACCAGATTCTATACATAAAGTATGTACTATATCTCTTATAGGCCCTATCTATAAAAAAAAGAATGGGAATTGTGAAACTGATGTTGACTATAAGTATTGGCAACTGCATGTCATGTAAATGTATGTCTGTTTGTTTATCTTCAATTGACCATGCGGGCTCCTCTTTCTCTCGTATTAAACCTTCTACAGGATGTGTACCCACTCCAGAATAGGTTTACCTGTGCATTACCTCCAACGCAAAGAACTTGCCTGATAGGATCTTTCCACTCTTCTAAATCGCAGACAAAACATTGCTATCTAGCGGTTGATTGCAGCTATTTTTTGTCCCCTCGATTCAGTTGAATTATGTCCTGGCCTTGACAATTGAGTTTAACACTGTTCCAACAAATGTAAAAGGAGGGGATTTAACAGGTCACAACTTTTAGCGCACTACAAACAAAACTTTTTCTTTCCTATTATAATTTTTTTCCCTTTCCCCTCCTCCAAACGCCCTGCGTTGCCATTGTGTAGGAGGGTGTCATTCGATTTTCAGATGTATTTATTCATACATTTGACCTGCAAACAAAACTATTTTCTGCACTAGAATCACAAAGCAAGCAAATCTTCAACGTTTTTTTTGCTGTTCGTGTCTCTTTGGCCCTGTGCATAGACAGTAAGACCAGGTGGAGACAGGAAACAGTTATTCTTAAGTCTCATTCACTCACATGTAATTATCTGTTAGCTAATAGCAGAGCAACTCCCACGCCCTGTCACAGACAGGGTTGTAGTGTGAGATACAATATAGCTGTGTATGGTTATGTGTACACCTGATAGTCTGACACAGTGAATATTGCTCCTGCTTCTTCTCAGTAAAAAGTAGGCTGTACAGTTTTCATAGCCTTCTGTAACAAGTAAAAGGTGCTTACAATTGGTATACCATTTTCAAAAAGGATTTCGCTTTGGCGGCTCTCTCCATCGTGTTTGGATTGCCTCTCCCCATCACTCCCATTCCCTCCCGCGACGAGCCTGCAGCTGTTACTGTGTCGACGTGGCATGTGCTCCGCACGCTAATCTCCCCGCCATAGATGACCATCAACACTCCATCCTTCCCTCTCCTGCCTTCTCCTCTCTCCCTCTCATCCTCTCATCCACCCCCCGTCCCCCCCAACCCCCCTGCGCCGGTCCTGAGCCCTTCAAGCACGGTCCGAGATTTATATGCAGGCCCCTCCCTTTCACGGCAGGGTAAATATTCACACAGACAGCCAAGGTTCCCCTGCCCATTACCGGAGCCTCCTGTGTTTGCCCGCCAGTTAAATTCTTAGGGGGACTGTTTGGCGAGATGAATGGGGCCGAACTACTGAAGGGCGCCTGTAAGTTCAACAAACAGAACCTCTCCCGATTGGCTCAGCGACGCCGCTCTGCCCAATAGGCAAGTCAGGGGGGGGGGTAAAGTGTGTGTGTGTGTGTGGGGGGGGTGTTAGTCGAGTTTTGCCTGTCAATTACGGCAGCTGCGAAACCCTGGCAGGTGGAGAGTGTAGGGCTGTTCTCTCCTCGTTTCCGCTCGCCTCTCTTCCGATCTGCTGGGAAAGCTGAGCTGCCGTTCACCTCGGCGGCGCGAAAAGGCCCTGTCAATATTCATCTATCTAATAACCCTGAATGTGCTTCTCGCTGGGCCTTTTGAAGACTGTGAGGTCTGCATTTCCCTTTGATGTACATTCATTGTCAGTCTCTATCTAAAATCTTGGGAGATGGAATTGGTGACATATCCTTTTTTTTATTCATTCAATCCCACCTCAAAGCTTTCCAGCTGTATATCTGTGGCCAAGGATGCTTTGTTGTAAGCTAGAGGGGGCCGTTCAAGTTGGATGTAGTTTCTCACTAGGATTTCTATTACAGAGTAATGGAAAACCGTGAGATTCTAGTGAAGATGAAACCATCAAAATATACTGTCTCCTCTATAGCTCAGAATATCCAGACACTTCTGTTTTGGTTCTGACACGCACACACACTCCTGCCCACGCCCCCATCTCACTCTCTCTCTCTCTTTCTCTCACACACACTCACAGAAGATGTCTTTACAAGACGACATCAAGTTTTCAGCTGCCTGTTTAATTTATATTCTAAATTTAAACAAATTGCTGTCAGGTTTAATAGTCTCACAAATGGACGAGTGGTATATCTGAGTTACACCATGGGTCAGCACAAGGTTGTTTTCGAGTAATGGTCAAATCCTCTAGTCCTCAAGTTTAACTGTATAACTTTACTGTCCTAAAGCTATTCTACACAGCATTACACATTGGATTTCGTCCATCCATCATCTATCCGTCCATCAGTCCATCCATCCATCCATCCATCCAAACATCCACCCATACATACATACATACAGACATGCACACATACATCCATAGTGTTTTGTGGAACATGTCTAATAATTGAAATGAATAGGCTTGACTTTACTGTGAGGAATCTCTCAAGGTCTTTCGGAGGGAAGCCGATTGTAAAGCTCACATCACCATAACCCTACACTTCAGGCTCAGGGCTATAATGCATAACAACCCCCTTCCATCTCCCCGCATATTCAGCTAATTTAGAACTTCCCATGTCCTCCCCCCTGTAGCACACTATAAGGCCTACACCCCCCCCCCCCCCCCTTCCCCCGTTCCTTCACATCTTAACTCAGCCCACTCTCACTGCATGGAGGACCTATACACACGGGCAGATAAGAAGGAAGCGAGTCTCGTCGACTTGATTTGAAGCGCTGCTTTGAAGCCGAATGTGGAACAGCTCTTACGCGCTCCCTTGCTCTGCGCTGTCTGCTGAAATAAGGGCCTCTCGTAAAAGCACTTTACCTGTGCGCTCTCCGCGGATCCTTGCACTCATTAAACAGACTTAGGGTTACGTTCAAATCACAATTACGCCGAGTGCTAACCGTTAATGGGCGCCGGAGTTGAAAGAGTGTGAGGAATGTTTCCGTCGTTTGCTTTTTTTATACCGGTATTTGAATTAGTGTTACGAAACAGTGAGAGATGTAACCCGAATCGTGAACATGGCAAAGTTTGAAATTGGGTCATAATCTATGGCTTTAAATGGGAACCATCCCTTATGTTTAAGTGCTAAAAAGGAAACACGTTTTACTGTTTATAGTCTGTTACTTTGTAAGGTTCTCACAATCCCCTGTGAACTTTTCCAGAGATATGTTGTGGACAGACGACGCGTGTGTTTCGTGTTGGCAGTCCTTAAGTTACATCCACTTGTAAACAACAATTTGTAAATGTTACAGGTGCCAGAGCCTCATCAAAGTTAGTCAGGATTGCTTTCAGGCCTCACTTGCCCTTTCCCAGGTTTGATCTCGAGGAGTGAGTTTGACCAATTTAACCTGATCACACAAACACGTATTGACCTTCTGCAACCTTTCTGAGATAACTGTGATGCTGCTGCTATGCTGCTGAGCGCACGCGCGCGCGTGTGTGTGTCTGAACAATGACAAACAGAATGTCAAGAGGTGGAGCACACATCATCTGTGATGATGCCCCTTCCCTACTGTGGTCTCTGTTGTTCTTCCCCTGCTAATTGACCATCTTTGTCAATGATGAGCTTCCTCCACTCACCACGAGAAAAAGTGCCTGTGTGTGTGTGTGTGAAAGAGAACAGCCCTGCGCCACTCCTAGTGACCGCCTACGGCAACAGTGTGGGGTTCTAATCCCCGATATGGCTCCCAGTGTCTCAGCTTCCTCTACTGATGTGCTGGAACGTTTTAGCCCCTGCGGTGTGCCGTAGGGCACGGGCCCGTCGCCGCCCTCCCTCCCTCCCTCCTGCCCTCCCTCCCTCCTGCCCTCCCTCCCTCCCGTCAAGCTAGCTAACCCAACACACACTGCTCCGTGAAACGGCACTGTATCTCTCTTTCTATCTTCCTCTCGTTGTCACCTCCACCCTCTCTTTCTCCTTCTCTCTCTCGTCCTCTCTTCTTCTGTCGCTCCTCCCCTCTCTCTCTCTCTGTCTCTCTCTGGGTCTCTTTCCTTCTTCTCCCTCCCTCGCTCTTGTCTCGCTCTCCTTCTCCCTCCCTCATTCGCCTATGCGATATTCTGACGTGACACGAACGAGAGGCTGCTTAAAGGGAGGATATCGACTTTGGCCGTCATTATGTCACGAGTATTCGCTCTCATACACGTGCATATCAGTGTCTAAAGGCTGTGGAGCACTCTTACCCCCTGACAATCTCATCGTCTCCTTCACGTCTGCCCTCCACTTGATTGGCACCTGGTCACTGAATGACCAAAGTGTATAGTTAGTAAAACATATAGAAAGTGACACCAGATGTACTGCCTTGATTGAAAAGGAAAGCTGAGAATCTCTGAGCTGGAGTCAGGCTCCATGAAGGGCAATCAAAAATCATTTGATGAATGAATTCAAGAAATTGCAAAGACACGTAGAAGTCTTTTCAGCGAGCAGATGGAAATCATCTGGTATCATACGCACGTCAAAGACATTTTCCAGGTAGTTGACCGTTAAAATAACTGAATCTGGCAAGGAAGTGAGTTGTCGGCCCTCAGAACTCTCAAGCACGTGCCGTACAGGACAAAAGAATTGATCAGCGCCACCAAATAAAAACACGTGCTTAGGAGAAATGAAAGCCATCTAGTTCTCCAGAGAAAGCGTCAATCACGGATGTCTTTCTGAAGCAACCTCTCTGGTCAAGCGTATTATCACCTGGCCCCTACCTCCTACTGGGCTGACCTGGTGTAGGGTGAGGGGGCGGACACGTAGGGACAGGTGTCACCTGAAGGACTTCCTGTCCATCCACCTCCTGATGTTCTCCATGAAGTCATTGAAAACCTGCCTGGGGGAGTGGGGTTGGGGGAAGTGGGGGGGTCCACCAGAGCGCACAGCAGAAGGAGGACATCATTAAACCTGTAGGGCCCCGAGTCGTCGATGGGTCTCTCCAAAGTGTTTAGCGAGTGATCGCTGTATCATTCGGGCGGCGTCCTCCTGGCTGTTGAATGCTGGAAGGAACTCAGCAGGTTCCCCCCCAACCCCCCTCTTGCTTTCTGTAGCATCAGCTAATCCCAGTCATTAGCTCACCGTCGGGGTGAGATGAAGGGATTGCCATATCTCCTCCGGCTGTGCGTGTGTGTGTACAGTATGTGCGCGTGTGTGTGTGTGTGTGTGTGTGTGTATGTCCAGTACGTGCGTGTGCTTCATATATGCGTGGTTAGGGGTAGAGGTCTGAGGCGATCTCAGTCGGGGGCTTCTGACTGTGTGTGTGGATTGGTGTTGGGCCCTGATGGTCTTTTGGCTTGGCGGGGGAGATGTGTGGGTCACAAACCAGCTAGGAGGATGGAGAGTGGTTGGTGAGAGTGGTTGTCTGCCATTTTAGGCGTTCCCAATGATTAAATAAGAGATCTAACCTTTTGAAATGTTGGAGGACGATTGTGCTGTCTGGCCAACCACCTATTCATGGTGTTCAGGTGAGATCAATATCTACAAAACACAAACAAATATATCTAAAAATGCTCACATTTATTACATTCCATGGTATTAACCTTATTGAAATATAATAACATGCTGCAGGCCACAATTCAACCATCATTTCATTCAATATCAATATATCATATGGGTACAGTATGTCATGGCAAGCCAACTCCACAAAAATCAATTTTTTCGTCTCTCAAAAGCTTTATTGTCCAGGAGTACCTCACAGAAATGGCATTAGCATATACGTTCAGCCCAAGGTGGTAATGATGGCATGAAATTACTGTAGCCTCAGTAGACCACATTCCCCCCTCTGCTTTCACCCAATTCAGTCTCTCTCCCTCTCTCTCTCTCTCTCCTCTCTCTCTCTCCCTCGCCCTCTCTCTCTCTCTCTCTCTCTCTCTCTCTCTCTCTCTCTCTCTCTCTCTCTCTCTCTCTCTCTCTCTCTCTCTCTCTCTCTCTCTCTCTCTCTCCCTCTCTCTCTCTCCTCTCTCTCTCTCCCTCGCCCTCTCTCTCTCTCTCTCTCTCTCTCTCTCTCTCTCTCTCTCTCTCTCTCTCTCTCTCTCTCTCTCCTTCCTCCTTTGCCCTCCTCCATTCAAAGGGAATGTGTAACTGAATTTGAAATAGAGCGCCTGTCTTTCAGGGCCCACAGCTAATGAGACGTTTTGCCTTGGAATCCAGGCAGGATGGGGGTGGAGGGAGGGGGGAGGCGGCGAGAGGGGGGAGGCGGCGAGGAACCTGACGGGGCTGGCCAGTCTGATGGGAGTGCAGTCATCCAGGTGTCCAGTTGTCCACCTCGATATCCCCCCCCCCGCCCCCCCTCTAACAAAGAGCCTTTCCGTGAGAGAGAAGGACACACAGGGTCCATCCTTTCTAGTGGAGGAGCTCGCTGTGGGCTCCCATTGTGAAACAAGCCGAAACCTGACCTGCTGCAGGGAGCCAGCGTCTCCTGCATGCCTCTCGCAAAGACAGACCCGCACCAGGACTCCCTGCCTGCATGCATGAATTAGGCCTCCCCATTGAAGTCTGGAGGAGGGGGACGTGAGGCGGCAATTAGGTGGAGCGGGAGGTGGCGCGCTGGAGTGGGCCGGCGTGAGGCGGTGGAGAGCGGTGGAGAGCGGGGGAGAGGCAGGGCCGGGGATGGGGGTCGGGGCCTGTGGAAAACAGGCCCACTTGGCGGTTTGCGGTCCGGGGTTGCGGGGGATCACCGGAGGGGCCCCGGCGCGGGCGGCGATGATGAAAGGAGCCCAGAGCAGTGTGTCCGAGGGCTTCTCCCTTTAATCAGAGGCCCTGAGGGGGGAGGGGGGGCTGCAGGGCCCGGGGCCCCGCGCCCACCGTCAGCCACTGTCATGCTAATGAAGCAGGCTCGAGGTGTGAATGAAGAGAGCTGGCTTGTTCCCGAAGTGCTAATTAATGCATGTGGCAGTGGGTGTGTGTGCCGGTTGTATGCATTTTAATGAGGTGTGTGAGTGTGACGTGTGCGTGTGTGAGAGTGCGTGTGTGGGTAATAATAATTTTAGCCTTGTGATAATAATTTGCAATAATTTTGGCCTTAAGAAGTGATGATGAAAATAGAAGACTGGGTGTCAAATAGATTGGCCCTGGGGGTAGGTTATGTTTTAAGTCATAATAAAGTGGTGATAATGATGTATTGAAATTAGCCTAAACTCGAGACACAACTTGCCACCGAAACTAAAATACAAATATGAACCTTCATATTTTCAAATTGTATACAGTACAATGCCTGCAGTCCTTCCCTGTAAATTCCGAAGCTTTAGGAACATGAATCAAATTGTATGGAGAAGTCAGTTCATAAAACTACCCTGCCACTCTCATGAATCATACATATCAAATGGAGTTATCATGTTATTGATATTCAGAAACAGTTCGCTTAGTGGAAGTCCACCATCCCTGACAAGATCCATTGAAAATAGTGTAAAGTTACAATCCAGTCTACCTCCACGGCCTAGTCCACATGACTTACTTCGTCTGAGGGATCTCTCCTACAGCCACGGGCCTGGCTGGCTGGTTGGTTAACTGTCTGGCTGGCTGACTGGATGACTGGCTGGCTGGCTGGCTGATAACATGATGTGTCTGTCTGGATGTCTGAGAGGGGATCCCTGGTGGAGCTCACCTAGACAGCCCTCCCTGTCTACCCTAGACGGCCCTCTCTGTCTACCCTAGACGGCCCTCCCTGTCTACCCCACGTTACCACGCATGCTGGGGTGGGGAAGGGGGGACGTGTCGGAGAATCCAGGCGGGGCAGTGGGCTCGGCATATGGCCCTGGGCTGCAGCATTGTCTGGTCCCGTCGTGTCGTATGGAGGGACACGGGCATTGTTACACGTGTCACCCTGATGAGACGCGAGGTGACCGGATGGGGCGTGTGTCGGGGGGGGGGGGGGGGGAGGTGCGAGCCGTTAGGGGGTGTAGCCCCATGATGTGCTCGTGCCCTCACCCACAGAGACCTCTGGGTCATCAACGCCCTCCCGCCTCCACAAACACACCTTGGGCTGCATAGCTGGTGTTAACGCGGAACCACACGGTATCGAGGAACCGCAATGCTGTCTAATGAGTATCATGCCCAGATGGAGAGGCGTGTAGAAACTTAGAAGCCGAGTTATAAATGGACCGTTCGAAGTGCTAGCGCGTTTGGATTAATCCCTTCAGGGACGTTGTGCTGGAAATCTGAAATTGCAGTTTATTTGACAGGCAGAAACGTTATATCTAGATTATAGGTTTAAATGAATGTGACTCTCATAGGGAGAGACCTGATGGATAACGAGATGTTCCACTTTTCTCCTCTTGATCATTTGGATTTTGCTACCTCTCATTTACACTTACAGTACTAGACATAGTTCGAAATATTGTATGGCTGTTTTTCTTGGTGTGAATCTGCAAAAATGCAACATTAGCTACACAAGACATAAGTAATAACCTAAGGATGGTTGCCATATTCAAAATGCTCCGTAACTCCTAAATGTGGATTTTCTATGTACCGTCAAGGCCCTTTGACTGTTGAAGAAAGTGGATGGATACATTTAGTTGAATCTGTACTACACCTTACATTTCTTCTCCAACACACACACACACACGCACACACACACACACACACACACACACAGATATAAAGTGCCATTATGAAATGTCAATAGGTCTCTTTCTTTTTACATCCCCGTCAAAATCATGGGTCATTATGCTAATGGTTCTGTGAAGATAGAGTCTGGGGCAGAATTAGCATACAGGCCATATAGGGGATAGTGCATGTTTGCCATTATAGAATTAGCTGCACATACATTAATGTATAACATACAGTAGTGGTTATTTGCAAGTGAAAGCTTCAACTCTCTTCATGTCCTCAACATTTGCATCAAGGTGCTCATTACCAGGCAATTGCTAAAATTGTACATTGGGGGGGAAAGAAATATGGACAATAGGTAGTCATTATGTAAAGTAAGGGATGTCAGTCACTAAAATATCTTAACCTAAAATTCAGAAACTGTTACCTTCAATCTGTGATGCTGTCACTTTTTTCCAGAAATGTTCAAAATAAGAAGCAAATCTTTGCATAATTGCTTTGTTTTTTTTAACTTGCGTGACAGGAATGTTTTATTGAATATTTTCATTTATATTTGTAATTCAACTTTCCAGTCATTTCTGTACAATAATTTACCTTACTCTAATCTACAGTAATGTCGTTTAAAATATAGCATTTAAAACGAATGAATTACCATGCAATTTTCTTTTGTGCCGATCAATAGCCTACCATGAGAGATTTTTGCATAAGGAGATTTTCATTGCATAATTAATGTGTCTCTTTTCACGCTTGTGTGTGTCCGTGCGTGTGAGTGTGTGTGCATTTCACATTGGGCTGAACAGTGCCTATTTGTGTTTGAGTCAAATATTTTTTATATACATTTAAGGTAAAACATTGTAATAATCTTAGTAAAAAGGGGTTAGAAACAGTGCATTTTCTAAACCCTCTACTAAAACTTTACATACACAATTTACATACATATTAAAAATGTTGTTCAAGGCACTGTCTTTTTGCCATTTAAATGTTACTCACAGGGCTTTTACCCATTGATACTTGTCATGTCAAACACTAAATAGTATAATGTATATTCCTCCACAGACTCATCCTCTTAGAACTGGAATGTCTCACTATCCACTGCAGTAGGCAGAAGTGTGTGTTTTACATGCTTCACCTTTTTCAACTCTCTTCTTTATATGTCGTTCTTAAGTGTCTCTGTTTGAATCCAAACGTGGAAAGTGATTTTGTAGGGAAAGCAGAGCTGGGATTGATGTCGTTGTGTGCATGTGCACGTGCACGCGCACACGCACGAGTGTGTGTGTGTGTGTGTGGTGAAGGGAGAGAAACAGGAGAGGAAAAGAGATAAGTATTTTCCTTCTGGAGGGCAGGAATGTACCTGGTGCATGGGTCAACCCCTTAAAATGTGCCAATTTGGAGTGAGGATCATTAGAGCCATTTACCAGGACTCTCCCTGCTCCCTCTCGTAATCGCGCTGAGCCTCTCTCCCTGGAGAGCCGGGAGGGAAAGGACTGTGGATCCTACAATAGTAGGCATTAGCCGACTAGTTTAGTACAGGACAGTACAGTAGCCTACACACACCAAGGGGCAGAATGTCCAGTCTTAAAGATACTGTAGCCATTAGTAGAACAGCCACATTCCGGCAGAGAAAGGGATAATGGCACAAGATGAAACACATACAGGCACGTATAGAGGTATCATTTTTTTTTTTAAGATAGCGAGATAGAGAAAGAGAGAGGCAGAAAGAGACACACAGACAGAGAGAGAGAGAGATGTCCAGAGACCAGGAAGAGAGAGACAGGAGGACTCTTCCATTTCACAGCACCGAACCAGATATTGCGCCCATTGTTTGTTTCTCTGAACTGGAGGTGCGCTGAGTGACAGGGCGCCCGATATACGCAGACACAGCGCGCTGCTTTACATTTCCTCTAATTGCTCTCTCCATGCCCGGGCCCTGGCATGTGTGCGGAGCGTGGTGAAGGTGCTTTTTTCTTCGGCGGGGTCGAATGAGAGGAAGGGGGCTGCGATTTGGCACAAAAGAGAACGCAGGAGGAAATGGAGGGAGGAGGAGGGAAGGCTGGAGGAATAAGAGAGAACAGGAAGAGGGGGAGGAGGGCGGCTAGAAGGGGTGGGGGGGGGGCATGACAGGGCTCCTGTTCTGAGAGGAGTCAAGGTGAGGACCTCGTTTGAGCAACTCTGCGGCCCCTGAGTTTCCTGTGCGCTCCCCCCCACACACACACACACCTTCCACCGCCCCTTCGGCTGTTTCAGGCGTGGTGACCGGTTCTATTACGCACCCGTGTCGACGACGGCAGCGCACAGAAGGGGAGTTTTCAGAAGAGTCGGAGACAGAAGGCGGAGGACGAACCGAGGCCATGTTGAGATGCCAAAGGTGGAGAGGGAACAAAGAATCCAGGTTGAGTCTGTGAGGAGTGCCTTGCCTCGCGCTGGAGTTTGGTATTCACGTCGCGCTGAAAAGCCCAGAGATTGGATGAAATCCTGAACAAGAGAGAGAGAGAGAAACGCTACCCCTGCTGATGCTATTTTAATTAAATAGTTGCTAGGTTACACAGTGCAAGATGACAGGGGGGTGGGGGGGGGAGGTGGGGGGGAGGTGGCACAGACGCCTGGCGAAGGGGGTGGGGTGGAGCTATGTGTGTGTGTGTGTGTGTGTGGTTCACACAACGAACACACCCCCAACCCTTTGTCACACCCAATTCATAATAAGGATTTCAAATGCAAGATGTATTGACATGAAATACAGTGAGCTATTGTTATCGCTCTGTCTCTCTCTCTTTCTTTCCCTCTCTCTCCCTCTCTCTAATTTCTTTCAAGGATCAGAGGAAGAGGGACGTCCCCCTTTTATCCCCATGACAGCGCTTTTCAACTCCACAAGTGACTTACAGGGGACCTGGGGTACTGTTGCACTCTGGGACCCCAGACAAGGGAGGATGCCTCCGGCCTACGTACCCTGGCAACCGTGCCTTGGCAACCGTGCCCCGTGCCTGTAGCCGGAGTCTGCCTTGCCCAGTCCCCCTCCCTCTTGCTCTCATCCTCCTTACAGCCCTCCAAACCTCCACCCTGGGGCCCCAGCTCCCATCCCGGGCTCTGGACGCACATAAACCCCAGACAGGCCCCTGATGGATGGGGCTGGAGTGAGGAGAGAGGCCCTTGATGTCGGAAATAAATCTGACAGGCCCTACTGGAAAGGGCCAAGCCTAATCTTTCCCAGCGACTCCAGACTTCCTTCGCTTCTTTTTTTTTATGCCCCCTCCTTTATTTTCCATTCTCTCCCTCCCTCCCCCTCCCCTCCTCCCCCCATGTCGACGGAGATAATGCCATAATTTACACCCATGCATTGTGGGAGATGAATGATAGTGGCTTTTCAGTCTTAGTACGCATTAGCCATTTCAAGATAATATTCTTTGGGTTGGAGGAATGAAAGAAATACCTTCAAACAGAATTTAGTATTTTTGCTTATTTTCTATCGCTAATGTGCTAAAAGTGAAATGAGTGATATCATTCTTAGTCTTTCACAAGTAATAAAATGTATCGGATCAAAGTCTAGTATTTCTTATTACATTTGTTTTGTATTCCTTGCTGTTCGTGGTCCTATTCTTGGGTACTGAAGTGTCTGTTGGGGTAACAATAAAAAACTTAATTCATCTGTAGGTGGTGATTGGACTGTCTTCTGTTTGTCTATTCCCTGACTTCAATGTACGTAGAACTAACAGTGAGGGCGCAGTATGAGAATGTGACAGAAACACGCTCTCTGTATCATACACACACACACACACACACAGACAGAAAACAGATTCACATACAAACTCACAGTCCAAATAAGGTGTACTCTCGTCCTCTCTGATCTCTGTGCTGGTGGCTTGATTCTCCCAGGAGGGCTCATTGAGGGATTGAACCCTTGGTTCTTTCCCCAGGGGCGGTACAGGAATCCCAGTGTCCGGCGGACAGTCTCCCCTGGGAGCCTCCATTGACTGCCTTGAATGGCCCTAATGACCTCCAGGCCTCCCAGACCGCCGGCCAGCGTTCCAACAGCTCGCAGGGAGGGGGTCAGAGGTCATATCACCAAACAGGGTGTCAACATGTGACCTCTTAACTCACACAAAGAGCGAAGGCAGTCAATAAACTCAATGAAACAGATTTGATTAACCTTTAAGTAAACCAATTAACCGGACCCATTTTTACCACGCATGGATATTGTGTTGACATAATTTTTCAGTTACTGTTCATAACCACACAAATCTTGCAACATTTTTACAGCATGCAGCATGTTGTCATAGCACTCACGTTCATACCAGAGTGCTTTTACATTTTTATTTTGTAATGATTGCCATTGCTATTTTTGTTCACAAACACTGATATTAATTAAATCTGTATCAAATATACTTGATTTTGAAGGCGCTGTGTGTGGGAGTTTCATTATACAAAATCCTCGTCTGTGCAGCCTAAAGTGTAGTGTGTGTCTGTGTGTGCGCTCGAACAGAACATGGATATTTCAGTGTGTAGATACATAGGTGTTCACGTGTCTCAGCCGTTCATCTCTCCCTAATGCATCGTAGACACGCAATATGGACGAGGAGAAAGGCAAATGTCTGTGAATCACGGCGCTAAAACGTCAAACCGTCCCACACGTGACACCGATATTCCATGATGCATCTTGTACAAATACCCCCTCATTGCCTTCCAACTGAATGGGAGGCAGTCCTTCCCTCTTATTATTATCATCATTACTATCATCATCGGGACTTGAAAGAACCAGAAAAGCAGCGCCACTGCAAAGAAGAAACCTTGATCTCAGAATGAGGAATCGAAATTTGCATTCGTCACCTGGTTCCACTGGATGTGCACGCATTAACAAGACGCTCTCCTATTGGTCAGCTGGAGGAGCTGGCATTTTGCTGATTCCGGGGCCTTCTCTCCTTGTCCTCCTCCTCCTCCTTGGAGCAGTTCTCCTCTCAGGCACTAGGGGGCAGTCAGCTCTGTTGATTCACACCAGAGGAGTTAAGCATTATTTTATTTTTTATTTTTTGGGGTGTGTTGTTGATTATAATGACATTTAATCACTACATTGAGATATTTAAATATGATTTAATCAATCTGATTTGTGATTTTTAATGTACATGACATGGAGACTGTGCTTTTGAGACACCTAATGCGCACCAAAGGCACCTACAAACGCACACACACAGAGACACACAAATACGCACACTTTGTCGCCCCTGTATGGGGCCTCTATCTGTTAATTAAAGACCTATTTAAGAAGCACCGTGAAGAACTCTGAGGAGCAATGTTCATTTCGGTGGGAATTATTGTAAGCGCTCCGGTGATTATGAGCAGGCCAGTCAACCGTTTCATATTTCTACGGGGAGCTAGCGAGCCTCCATATTCAACCCAGACCCGATTCAAACTAAAAGCTTGTTGAGAGGCAAACATCGTTCTGCATCTTTGTCCATTCGGCCTGTTTTCTGCCGCGGCTCAGCCCTGATGCCATGTGGCAGTGTGTCGTGGTTAGAGTGCGACCCTGTGCTGTTCTCTGACCGACACACTTGACCCTGCCTCGCGTTTGAAAACCATGAATAAAAGCTTTTAAACATCATGGGGAGAGAGAATCCTTGGAAGCTCATTTGCATGCTTTGCGTCCATCACGGTTGCAGAGCCTTTCTACATGAGTTCCAGATGTCCCTTCCGGCCCTTGTGAGTCTGTTTGGGATGATACATCAGAACAGGGGTTTTCATGCGTGTACCACTGTGAGTTGCGGTGATGAACGATGGGCATCGCCATGAACAGGATCACTGCTAAGTTAGATGTTACCACATTCTGTGTGACAATGCACTCCATTGCTTCATACATTTGAGTGCAAGTAGAACGGCATGTTGTGACTATGCACACACAGAGACAGTGGTTTGGTAGATAAAACACACAATATTCATTAAGGTTTTACCTTAACGGCATCATGCCTCGTTTCCTGACAACAAAGCCCTGGTTTTGTTATGACCACTTCCTGAATATTTTCTCTTCAGCCAATCGCTGCCATGGCGATCACACAGCCCTTGAAATAAGAATGGAATAAACTTAAGAGTGGTGCACTGCAAATAAACCGTTACTTTGGTTCAAACGTTCATTTCATGGAAGTACGGTGTCCAATAATGTGTTAGGTATCTCAGGAACACCGTCTAGGTTCTTTATTTTCAACAAATTATTCATAAGAGCAATCTAAAATTAGGCAGGATTGATACGTTCGTAGTGTGCAAAGCCTACTCTCCAGCCTTCCAAAAACAGTTTTTTAATGACTTTGCAGAGACATTTAACAACCCTGTAATGCTGGTGCACTATGTATTGATACTGTAGGAGTCAGCACTGTAACCTAAAGCACAGTATGGGGTTAGGGTGTGGACTAGAGCTGCTCTTTAATAGACGTATTCCCCTCGTCTTGATTAGAAGTAGTTTGGCTGAATTAAAAAAATGACGAAACGATCTATAAAAACAGGTCAGAGGAGCTCAAGCAGATTGAAGGGTTTCTCTTTCTACCCCTTCACTTGACAAGGTCAGGGCTGTGGGTGTAGCTGCCTTTATGAACACCTCTCACATTTAACACACCACAATGGCTGAATTCCTCTTCTCTGTCGGACAGAAAGCCCACGATTAAAGGGACACCTCTCTCGAAGATTCTCTCGGTCTTCCGTGGGGGGCGAAGCCAGCCCTCTCACCCCCCCCCCCACCCCCTCCGCTGCCCGAGCGCCCTTCTTCTCCCTGAAGGGCCTCCTGCCCTGCGGCCCCCCATGCGGGGACGACTACCCCGTGAATGGAGCCCTCTCAGGGGAAAGAAAGGGGACCTCTCCAGAGGTTTGTTTTGGGAGACGTCTCATTGATCCGTCTGCCTGTAAATGAATGTACTGGCCCAGTTTTCCCGCTTATGTTCACAATGGCACTCGAGTCTGTAATAGGCGGTCCTGTTTTGCTGCTCATGGCAAATGCCCCCCCCCCCCCCCCCATCATTCAGACATACCATCCTTTCTCCCTTTAATGGCAATGTTGAAACCAGGGGCTGGCTGAATCAATGTCAATTTGTGTAAGAAGACAATGCTTTCTGTTTACAGTGACACTGGGGCTAAACCGAAGTCTATGAGACAACACGCATTCAGCCGTACAGAGACTTGGGCCGACAGCGAAATATGACATGTTGTGTGCTTGCATTTTGGGACCTTGGAAATCCCTGAACCGTCATATGTAATCAATAGTGGTTGAAGAAGGGGTGAAAGGGTTATTAGAGCCAAACCTAAGGAGGCCAGCTCTATCATCATATCCTTTTAAGCCCAAAGGAATTATAATATGAAAGTTATACGAGGGAAATATTTATTGATTTATTTCCCTCTCAAACACAAAGTAATGTGAACCGTCTATGTGGTATTCCAGGCTGAGAGATGAACTGAAAACTCCATCCTGAATCTCTGACAAGGGTCCATTCCTATCTCAACAGGCTTGTTACATCACAATGGCAAAGATAAAGATAAGCAGACTGGGAGAGGGAATGAAAAAGAAGAGAAAAAAAAAACAAATGACATTTTAATCAAGTTAATCTACAGCTTTTAAGACTCAGACAAGGTATAAAATCAGTTAATTCTCTTCATGGTAAAAATATGCAATTATTTGCTTGTTACAGTTACAGCCAATGAAACAAGGGAACTGTTTCACAACACACAGCATGCCGATAAAAGAGTTATCCTGTTCTCAAAAGCAGACATCGACAGAGCAGGTCTTCTGTAGGTAAGATTTGAGGTGACGAGACTGACACACTGCAAATGCCCAAAATCTACACAATGACAGGTCTTTGGTAATGCTTCTATGTCAAAATGAATTTAGCTGAACGGAACAGATTTTAACACCAAAGGATCCTAGGACTATAGTCTGATGTTTAGCCATATGGTCTAGGTTTTAAATGAAAAAACTGTATCAAACTTCCGAACGTTCACTCAATCTTCCATTACTTCCGACTCACGGGTTGAGGATGGGGATACGACCCAGTCCACCACACCAATGTCTGTGTATTGACCAGTTCTATTCTCAGAAACCATCTTACATCATTACCACAACTGATGACAACTGCCAATCTCGATGACATCACTCCCCACTTGTCTCACAAGTGACAGAGATTACGGCATATTGAATCCAAATTCCAAAGCCCAACTGTTAGGATTTAAATTTATTCGAAGACAAACTGAACCGAACAAAGAAAATAAGACAAAAGATGAAACACTCAAACAAATGCCTCATTGAGCGAGGTAAGGTACCCCAGCTAATCACATATATAGAAAAACAAAATTTGAAAATGCCAAAAATTGCAGTTGATTCGTCTTGAACACATTTCCAGACTGATTTGAAAGAAAGAAAAAAAAAACTACAAAATTCCACACTGCATTAATACCATAAAATGATTAGAAAAGATTACAGGCTTCAAAATATTAAATAAATACTTAACAAGGAGAACTAATGACCAAGTGTTCAATGAGTCTGGGATCGTCTGTGGACCTACAGTAACAGCAGCTTTGGGAGACTGCTCGGGGGGAAAAAATACCAATGTTACACAAGAGTGGTCGAAAAGCTGTCCACTCAGACATTTTCTTCAAAACAACAATCTAAAATTAGGCAGGACTGATACATTCAAAGTGTGCATATTCCCCATCCTTCCAAACAGAGAGAAACAAGTGAAGACAACCTTTTCATGGTTCAAGTCAAGATAACAAAACGATTCGCTGTGATTTGATATGGCGCTCCTATTACCTTGTTCGACATAGGGGGTCTTCCTCTTGGAATCGTAGAATGCAAATGACCGGTTCTGAAATCAAACCTGATTACAGGTAGACATCCTGTCTGAGCGGCGTCCAGAACGACCGACCCTACATTCCCGAATGAAACAATCGTGGCGTTCGCCCCTGGACTCGAGCACGAGCACCCAGTGTTTTTGACCGGCGCCGTGTGTACCTTCTGCATCCTGTCGACGCGTGCAGGCGGAGGGGGGATGCCCGAGGAGCTCCGAGACAGGCGTGTTTGCGTGGAGGCGCGCTGTAGTGTTAAGACTCTTCTCTGCGAACTCGGGGTGGATTCGAAAAGGCAGCATGGCTTCAACGCCAGCCTCCACGCATTGAGGGGGGGGAACACGCCCCTTCAAACTTGGCACCTCATAAAATCAACGTTTATAATATAATTCACAATAGGATTCCAATTTTTGGAGAAAAAAAAAAACGAAAAAAAGAAGAAAAGAATATATACATATTAGAATTCAGAACTAGCTGTAACTGGGCATTGGTGGCTTTGGGGGAAAAGGCCTTGAGTAATCAGCAGTATTCATCAACATCCTCTCCCTTAGATTCAAATGCCCTTATAGAATCGATGCCAACACGCAACTTAGATGTTGATGATGCACACACGTGTAAGCGCACAGGGAAACACACACTCGCACAGACCTACACACACACACACACACGCCCATGCACACACACACTTCATCAGAGCCGATGTGCCATCGTCTCAGTCCGCTCGTCGCGGCTCAGTTTCTATCAGCCAAGGTGCAAGGCGAGAGACTTCGCCGTCGACGAAGCAACGCGTTTCGTTCCCGAGACACACATCAGTCCCCGGTAGCCATACAACAGACCCTTTCAAACGCGTCTGCTTCAAGTTAAGAGTTCCTCCTCCTTCCTGTTTGCCCGGGGCTGTCCCTTCGCAGACAACCCCGAACGGCCAGCTATGTGACCTTCGAATGGCTGGTCGAGAAGATCTATCTGTCAGATAGATCTGTCCAATCCCCCCCCCCCCCAGGTCCGCAGTCCATTTCTGCTACTCGTTTAAGACTTCAAGGACACGTACAGTGTATTAGATCAATATTCTCGTTTATATTAAGTCTCTTGGTTATGCTTGATGAATGCTGTCTTCTGAACTGAAAAGGTAGTAGTAAAAAAAAAAAAAACAACAATATAAGAAAAACTAATCCGTGTTCAGAGTCATCCGTGTGGGCAGCCCAGGGTTCAGCCCAGGATCTCTGCTCTGATATGGTCATCTGTGTCGGTCAGAGGGCGGTGGGCCTTGATCAACCCCCCCCCTGCCCCGGCTCTCCCACAGGTCTGGGCACTAGGACCCTGGGGAGGGGCTATGCAGCCATGAGATACTGGTGGTAGAACAGGCCGAACAGGGAGGTGGAGAAGAGACAGGCCGCGATCCACCAGGTGAGGAAGGACAGGAGGCCTCGGAAAAGCAGGGGGCTGAACACCGTCCTCAGGCCCCCCAGGGCTACCGACAGCTGGGCAACGGACGTCCCCGCTAACCCCGAGGGCGGAGCAGTGGGACCGGCCCCCATGTCCAGGTCAGAGTTCACCTCCAGAGGGCAGGGGAGGTCCTCTTCAGGGTACACCCCCCAGGAGTGCCCGCCTGTGAGAGATGGAAGAGTTTAGGGGGGGGGGGGGGGGAGACTCAGTAACGACGACATGCTCAAATCGGGCCTATTCGTGTTTAGTTGGTTTTCTGCAGCACATGACCAGACCTCACCTAAGGTTTTTAGCAGCAAAGTCGTATGCAGCAACATGACCAGAGGTGCCATATACTGCAGCGCAATCACACACAGGTAGTAGAAAACACGAGCCACCTGGCAACACAGGGCAAGACGACAGCTGTTAGAGAAAAAAAAAACAAAAAACAAAAAAACAACGACACCCCCAAACCCTATTGATCCCGCCTTCCCGACTCGCTTCCCGGGGGCCGATTGGCTCCGCTCCCCCGCCACTCACCATCTTCTGCAGGTCGACGGTGCTGATGCGGCCCGCCTCCTTCTTCATCTGCTCCACGCCCTTCTGGGCCAGGCCCAGGTAGGCCTGCAGGTGCTGCCTCATCACGCCCAGGCGCAACGCGCACAGCAGCAGCACCACCCAGAGGCGCATGGTGTCGTAGGTCGTCTCCGTCATCCTGCGGACGGCACGGGACCGGGGGGGGGGGCGAGTCAAACTAAAGTGGGCCGTCTCCAAAACCCTGTTCCCCCGGAGAGCTGCCTGCCTGTAGGCTTTGGCGCCGACGCGAGGCCGAGCGCACCGGACCAAACGGGCGGGTACGCTCTCTCCCGGGGGAACAGGGTGACCCCCCCCCCTGAACTACAGACTTGTGAGGGTCTGAGGAGGAAGGGTGGAGACGAATGAGAGAGAGAGAGAGAGAGAGAGAGAGAGAGAGAGAGAGAGAGAGAGAGAGAGAGAGAGAGAGAGAGAGAGAGAGAGAGAGAGAGAGAGAGAGAGAGAGAGAGAGAGAGAGAGAGAGAGAGAGAGAGAGAGAGAGAGAGAGAGAGGCTCCACGACGTGATGCAGCCTAGTCTCAAAACAGGAAACATCAGGGTGTGTGTGTGTGTGTGTGTGCCACTCACAAAGGGGCGTTGTCCTTCCCCAGCGTGGGGTTGAGGAAGTAGTCCTTGGTTATGGGCTTGACCCACAGCAGCACCATGATCAGGGGAGACAGGAAGTTGATATGCAGCAAAGTCCTGAAGAAGAGCAAAGACGCGACGCCGAGTCAGTCCCGAGTTCTGCCTCACCTGGCCTCGCCTGTGGCTGTGAGCCGGGGACTCAGGGCCGTGGGAGAGGAGAATGACAATGACAGTCTACCATGCCCAATTGGATTATCAGAGTGCCATGTGCTTCTAGCGCCTCCAGCCCCACCCCCCCCACCCCCACCCCCACCCTCCGTCCACTCACATTGTGCCTGTTCCGACCTGGGGAGTTTAGAAATAGGAGCCGGGCTCAGAGGCCTCGGGCTGATCCACAGCGAGCGTCACCGCTGCTACAGTGGCAGCTCCTGGACAAAGGTGGCTTACACACACACGCGCGCGCGCGCGAGCCACGACGCTGGAGGATGTGATTCAACCAATAGCACGGGCCTCTCGGATTGCAATAACCCCAGCTGGGTTTTGGTCGAGCCTGGGCCGACTGGAGGTGGTTAAGGGACGGACTCACTGTGTGACTTTGGCTGTGGTCAGGTTGAGCGCATCCAGGTGCATCTGGGCCAATCGCAGGCCGGGGAAAGTGAGGAACGCGCCGATGAGCGAGCAGAGCAAGGCCAAGATGAGCTTGAAGGTGAGTTTGGATATGGGACCCCTGGAGAAACGAGAGGCGCGTCGTTATTATTATGGTTTGAAATCCTTCCAACACAACAGTGGACGGGGTCCACGACTGGCGTGGGAACGCTACTCACTGAGACTCCATCCCCTGCTTCTCCAGAAACTGCAGCGCGCTGTCAGAGAAATTGGCAAAACCTGTCCGACACACACACACACACACAACACACAAGCGCGTCAGTCACACCTCACGCCGCACCCCCCCCCCCCCCCCACTCGGCGACCCCCCTTAGCCGACGCTCGGCGCCGCCACACTCACCGGCCTCGAGGCCGAACTCCAGGTAGTTCTCCGTGACGATGAGGATGACCATGGCCTTGACGAAGAAGAAGAAGCCGAACGTGATGCAGAGCGATCGCTCGCCCCCCTCCTCCAGCTTGAAGTAGTGAGCCGTCAGGGAGAAGAGAGTCTTGCTGGGGGGGGGGGGGGGAGGGTCAGAGTTAAGGGGAATGCTGGACTGATGCTGGAACGAGGGCCAGGAAGTGAGGAGGATTCTCAATGGCCGTTGATATGTCCCTTCTAAGCACTTACCGACCTAAAGACAGCTCACAATTAAGTCGCTGACAAGAGACGGGAAATTGTAAACACACACACTACTCTCTATGTTCTCTCTTAGCAGTGGCAGGGGTACATTAACAGGTTCCCACTGGCCTAATAATAGTCATTCGTGCATTTCCCGGACGCAGCTCTAGATGGGGGCGGGGGGGGGCAGACACAGCTTGCTCACAGGCACTCGTCTCCACGACGACTGAAGGCCACATTTCTTTTGCCGTGGACCAAGTGACAGCATGCCAGCGCCCCCTTCTCTCTCTCCCCCCCCCCCCCCCCCCCCCTTTCACTCTCCCCGGAAAGTACTTTCTGGAAATGGTAATACACCCAATGAACCGGGCTTTTCTTTCTGGGCAATATCCTGGACACAGGAGCGAGGCTTTCTAAAAAGCCACCCGACAACTTTGAGAGCTGCTCCCCGTGGAGGGGCTTACGGAAGGGTGACGCGGAGCGGCCCTCGTACGAGCTGTCAGCGAGCGCGCTGCTAATGCACTCCTAAAACACAGCGCCGCCGTCGACCGCGCTCCGGCATGGCTGCTGGCCACGGCCCCCCCGCCCCCCCCCCCTCTCTCCGTGTGTGGACGCACGCGGTCGCGCGTGGTCGTCGTACGGGCCTGGAGGCTAGGATAGGTGTGTTTTGTGGCCCGGGAGCAGGCACAGAGAAGTTGTCTCTTCCCGTAGCTGTGGAGGGGGAGAGGTTGGAGGGAGAGGGGTTAGAGGAGATGATGGGAACCTGAAATCAAGTGGGCCATTTGCGCACGCCGGCGCGTACCCCCATCATAGCCGGCATCATCATCATCATCTTCTTCTTCTTCATCCCTCAGGCTCGGCCATACCGCCCGCTCCACCCGCCCGCCCGCCCGGCCGTCACCCTTTTCTTTCTCAGAGAAGTCAGCGCGGCGCGGTCTGGGAAAATTGGGCCTCCAATCTCCCCCCCGGGCCGCAGACGGGAAACGGCGTGCCCGTCCGCCCTTCCTCCCCCGCCTCCCCTCAGCCCGGGCCGTCAGGGAGCGTGGGAAAGATTTATCCCCCCCCCCCCGCGCGGACGCTGACGGCGGCAGTGGGGGGATAATGCGTATGATTTCGCCACGATTCGGCGGAAGAAAGTAGCGGGTAAGAGGGGGTGGGGGGGGCTAGGGAGGGGGGTTGGCTAGCAGAGAGGTGCCGGTCGGAGCTCAGTCTGCCTGTCAGTTTATGACCACTTACTGCCGACTGGCTGACGGTTGACTGCCCCCCCCCCCCCCCCCCACTGTTGAAATGGAGCTGTGGCCCAATCAGGCCCTGTCTGATGTCTTTCCCCCTGACTGCCGCACGACTGTTAACCACCAACAGGCAGGGACGGGGACGTGAAGGGGCTTCATACACGCTCCGCAGAGACAAGCCTGCTTGGTGCTCAAAAGCTGTTTGTGTGATGTCTTTTTTTTTGGTCTCATTTGCACACAATGGTGGGTTTTCCCCTCAACAAGCCTCCTCCTCACCTGGTCTTAGACAGAGTTTAGGTCTGGCTTCGATCACCCCTTAAGGTTGTGTCTAATCAAATGAATTGACTGACTGCCTCAGTGACTGGCTGACTGGCTGGCTGACTGACTGACTGACAGACTGGCTGGCTGGCTGACAGACAGACAGACAGGCTGGCTGACAGACAGACAGACAGGCTGGCTGACAGACAGACAGACTGGCTGACAGACTGGCTGACAGACTGGCTGACAGACTGGCTGACAGACTGGCTGACAGACTGGCTGACAGACTGGCTGACAGACTGGCTGACAGACTGGCTGACAGACTGGCTGACAGACTGGCTGACAGACTGGCTGACAGACTGGCTGGCTGGCTGACAGACAGACTGGCTGACAGACTGGCTGACAGACTGGCTGGCTGGCTGGCTGACAGACAGACTGAGAGGATACATGACAAAGGCGAGGACGAGCAGGCACCACACCACGCTGATGTTCATCTCCCCCGAGGGCTGGGCCAGGGCGTAGTACAACTCGGTGATCAGGTACACCAGGGTGGCCGCCACCGTGAAGTCCACCAGCCACTGGAACTCTGGGAAGTAGTGCAACGCTGGCGAGAGGAGGAGGAAGAGAAGGGTTAGGGACTAAGAGGGTTAAGAAATGCCTTCCTTTGAAAGGCCACAGCTTTCAGTGGCTGCAGAGTTAAGAAATGCCTTCCTTTGAAAGGCCACAGCTTTCAGTGGCTGCAGAGTTTGGGGCGCTCACCTAACGTGTCCACCTCCGTGATGCACTTGGTCTCCAGCTGCAGGTCTATGTCCTTAGGAATGGTCAGAGGCTTGTTGTCTATGTGGCCATTGTACTTCCTGGAACCAAATCAACATCGTCTTCAGCAGTGATTATTATTATTATTATTATTATTACTATACACAGTGGAATTCTGTGGAAGGGGAGTTTTTTTTTTTGCCCCCTCCGCGCCTGTAGGGGGCGTCGTACGGGCTGAACAGCGCACAGCAGGGGCCGGGGCCAGCTGTTCCCGGAGACCTGCCGGCCTTTTGGAGCGGGCTGGGCCTTGACGGCTGGCCCGCTGTTTGTTCAGCCCTGTGTGGGAGCTGGATTTAGAGGACAAAGCCGGTGGACCGGACGCTGGGAGCCAAACATGTCTGTCTCTGGGGCACCTGACTGGAGGGAGGAGGGGGCTCCACTGCACTCCTCTGCTCAGGGAGTCTGGGGGACAACAATGGGGGGAGAGAGGCTGCATGGCAAGGGCAGCCAAAAAGACAGTGGCCCTTCTTTCACTCGTGGGGGCCAGGGGGGGGGTGGGGGGTGGGGGGGAGGATTAGCAAAAACATGGCTGGAGTTGAGCTCTGGCCTGCCTCGTGTTAAAGGCCACGGAAACATGTTTTCGGAGACACAGAACCACCCTCCTGAGCAGGAATCTGCATAGCATCTGGAGGCGTGGGGATTAACAGGAGAGTCACTGTGGTCCGACTCAGATTCACCCCCCACCCCCCCAAAAAAAGAGAGAAAGATGCTTGTGTGTGTGTGTGTGTGTGTGTTCGGAACAGACAAAACACGACCATAACCGCCACTTAAAAAGCGCGACAGATGGTTTTAACTTCCCGACGCGAGACAGAGGTTCGGCCCGTGCAGATGGCGTGAAAAACGCGCCGTCCCCCCCTTGCCGCGGCGAACGCCACAACAAACGGGGGGCGACTGAAGAGGCTCGGGCCCGCACGCGCTTCAAACGGCCGTGCCTGCCGTCCAATCTCAAACGTCTGCCTCGCCTCCTGTCGTTACCGCCTGATGAAAGCCATCCCTGCCCGTACCCCCCCACCTGCGCCACTACTGCCCCCCCCCCCGTTCCCCCGCCCCTCCTCTCACCCCCGCCCCTCCTCTCATCCCTGCCTTACCTGTCTTTCTTGTTTTTCCCCTTTTGCTGTTTGCCAGCCAGGCTCCTCAGCTCATCCTCTGTGGGGTGCTGGTACCATCGCAGACTGAGGAAGAACAGCAAACCGACAGAGGGATTGTTAGGAGGAGGTGACACTGACACGTGAATGACCCAGGAAAGCTTTGGTGTACATCACTGGTCCGGTCTTAGTAATGGGGATGATTTGGACCCGGGCCCACTTAACGCACGGACGTGCGCCAATTTAATACAGGTTAACGCAACGATAGAAAATCAACAACAATACACAGTTGGCACTGCAGCCCGATTACACCGGCGAACACAGACAGATTACAAGACACCAATTTGCAGTTGGGCGTTAATGCCGTCAGCAATCAACATAAAGTCCCCTTCTCAGAGAAAAAGGCAAAGTGTTAAAGTGATTTCATATCCAGCTCTGCGGCAACGCTTCCATAAACCAACACTTGTCACAGGGTTTACAAAGAGAGTAGTTACTAAGCTCCTTGACGACCATAAAACAAGAGCTAATTCAAGAGTGGCCGTTTGAAGACAGGAACATTTCAGGCAACCTCTTTAAGTTTGTTTAGCAACCCACTTGTCACCAGCCCTAAGAGGCTGCTGTGAGTGGAGAGAGAGAGAGAGCAGGAGACCGAGGGAGGGATAGAGAGAGGGGGAAGAGACAGAGATAGAGAGGAGGGAGAGAGGGAGCGCGAGAGAGGGGAGTGCAGCTTGTTTTTCATGTTTATTTATTTATTACTGGAACTTAATTTGCGGAACTCTCCGGAGCGACACTCCAGCCTGGGCCAATTTTTTTCCTCTTTTTGAAAAACGCTTCAGAAACGGCCTGATGAAGGGAGAAAAAAAACAAAACAAGCACTGATGAATTATTAAGTGTGTTCTAAGAAGCTGTTTACTCAAAAACACATATGGCTCTAATTAGAAGAAACGAGATGGGCACTTAATTCGCCATCCTCTCGGCTCTTCCCAATATGTGATGCCCTTTGGTCTCTGCGTAAGACTTAATGATGGTTAAAAAAAATTACATTGAATTAAAAAGAAATTACCAAAAAAAAAAAAAAAAAAAAACGTATGACAGACAATGGAAAAAGGAGACTGTTTACAAGGAGAGCAACCACTAGGACTGAGTCCAAAAACCAAGGATTGACTTGAAATGAACCTAGTCTGGGAGGCAAACAAGAGTGCAGGCGATGTGTTCATGGCTGCAGTTATAACTGTCAGTGGTGCAGGTACGCAGTTTGACATTACCTTCCGCTGCAGAGTAGCCATCTTGCGAAGGAATAATGAGGAATGATCTTCTGAATTACGCTGGCCATTACCATGGTAACCACCAGCTGCACACCAATCACGCCCTGAGGGAGAGAGAAAACATTTCCCCCCCACCATCATATTCAAATAGGAATTGCTTGGACGTGGCACAGGACTGTGACAGCAGACGAGATTGGCTCGTACAGGTTCGCACACGCTCAGTCCGGGCATCGCCCTGTCTGGGAAATGTCGAGGATGACTTGGTGAAACCATCAAGTGACGAAACAGAGGTGTTGTCTGCTACCGTGTTGACAGTTAGCTCGGCTAACAAACTGTGTTTTGATCAACTCCTGATCAGGCGGCCTTCTGTCAGATTGAGGGCACGGGTGTGCGAGCTCTACGAGTAAAACGGGGCTCACCTCATGCGAAATCAAGGAAAGCGCTTGTGTGTTTACCTTTAGATTAGATTAGCCTAAAAGGCGGGATTAAGACACGTAGGTGACCTTCAACCAAATTGATCCAGTTCGAGAAGAACATTTGAAAAACTTTTCAAGCTGCAGAAGGCTTCTCTCAATGGAAACGTTAGCTACTACCTTGGCCTAACACGCATTCACATACAGCCGACACAAAGAACAATATTCCGTTTTCTTGCAAATCTGCCAACCCATCTGATTGCTGGTGATCTTCCACCACAGTTCTAACAAGGCTAGATTAATGCCACTGTGTTGCTGCGCAGAGATCGCCCAGCACTCCTGAGACGTCGCGCAAACAGGCCACTGAGGCATAGAACATCTAATGACTCATCCACGCGTGCCTACAACACAGGCCTACTGCTATAAACAAAAGAATAAATATACATGATGAACCCCTACACGTCCACCATAGAGAGATGATTCTCCCAATGACGGAAGGGATGGTGACAAGATAGTTCCTCGCCCTGAAAGAAGAACAACCACCTCGGTCTAATTCATGGGCCCGCCTCGATGGGGGTAACCTTCCCGCGGTTTCATTAGTGCTCCTTCAGCGAACAGTCAAACATCACCTGAGTCGTTCTCTCTCCCCCTAGCCACCAGCCTGGCTGTCAGGGCGGCACGACATAAAGATGACTTAGAGAAGGCCCCCTCCGTTGGCAGGGGACCATGGCCACCCCGGGAGAGGACGTGAAGTCATAAACATGTTAGGGGGAGGGAGCCAATGGGAGCGAGAGCGTGACTGTTTTACAGGAACTGCATTTTATTGGCTCATTTTTTATTGATTTTTTTACCTCTTTTAGCCTCCACAAAGAACGTACTCCCCGGCCGAACGTCTCGATGGAGCACCTTTCCCAGTTCAGGCTGGGTGGGTACCAACAGCAATACCCCTGAGAGGGAGGGTGGGCGGGGGGAGGGGTTTGGGTTTTCCTGTTCTCCTGCCTGGACCTCGCCAGTGAGAATACGGTATGTTGTGGGAACAGTGTTGTGGGAACAGAGCGCTAACTGGAGAATTGGGAGACGACCATGGGAGGGGGAACAGGAGAAATGGTTGAATGAGGAGGAGGCAGTTTGTTGAGCTATCCTTCCCCCCCCCCCCCCCCCCGGTATCTGACAAGGACAAAACACAAACTCGTCTTACTTTTCCCCTCGATGGTCAGGAGGATGTATCTAGGTCAGAGGCACAAACACAGCTGAGTGGGCCCTGACCAGTTTCCATGGGGGACTCGGAAGTTCTCAAGTCTGGTGAAATTGAACCAGCGTGGTCTCTCTTATCTTCCCTCGTCTCCAGGACCCCCTCCACACTCAGACCAAACGAGGGCCAAGGGACCAGAGATAACCACCAACTATGAGAGCTCAATCCCCTAAACCGACATTGTCCCCATGAAACCAACTTAAGAGCAGTAGCCTAAAAGGAAGCCCACCTCAATAGCTGCTTGTTTGCTAACAAGCAGCTATTGTTTGTCAGTTTGTCTGTGACCTTCAGGTGTCCATTTGGTTTTTCTTTTTACTTTAGGCCAACTCTGATAACCAACCAGGCAAAAGACTAGAGGACAACTCAGCTAAAACCTCAAAGAGAAAACCGAAGTGATAGCCTAACTAAGGTCAATCAACAGTCAGGTTCATTCCCCTATTCTAGTAGCTGTTACAATCCCACAGGTGTGAGACAGGTGTGTTCACCGACAGCTTGGTTGCTGGTTTAGACTATTTAGTATTCTGTCTATGGATAATAAAACATGTATTTATAAGATCTCTTAATATTAGTATGAGTAGGTCGTTACTGTGGACACACCTCCCTCATTGTGGCTTGTATTTAGTCAAGTTTATCAATTGGTTACTAAGTCGGTAGCGATAAAGGCTCATTCTTGGCACAATAACTCAATTAAATAATTTTAACGTATGCACTGAACGAGTGGATCAACAAGACAAATACACAATAGGATGTAATATGTATCTGATACTTTTGATACTACATTAGTGAGGCTAGGCTAAATAAACGTTCTTCCATTGCTGCCTGCTCTACCACTGCTTTGAGGACATCCCGAGGTCATCTAGAGTAGGTGGTAGAGGTGAGATGGCACACCTTTCTTAATGGATCCTAACGTTTTAGGGTGGTGACAGATATGATGAGAAAGAGACTAAAATAGATTAGCCAGCTAGCACCGAGTACAGTAATCATGTGTAGAGAAAAAACTTATAGATGTTATCATGTTATGATAAATCCCTAGCTGACCAGCCAAATTGGTGCAAATGACACCTTACAGGTGCCTTAGCTAGGCTAGTGTACAAAGCTAACTAGACTGGCTATCCAATGCAAGCTAGCTAACTAGCTTGCTAGTAGTAGCCAGCAGTAGCAAGCACAATGACATGTATGCAATGTTGTAAAGCACAACGCATACACGCAATTGCCGTGTTCTAAAACTGTCTTCTAATCGGTAAACCTTCTGTAGCACCCGATGCCTGAAATGAATGGTGGGTGTGCTGTGCATGCAGAACAGGCTGATTAGCTAAGGTAGCGACATAGCAAGCTAAATGCTAATGTCTATCTGGTTGGCTATATAGTTAGCTTTCAAGCTAGCTAGCTGGCTTAAATACTCACCATGTTGATGCAGTGCTGCTGAAATGGACTCAACGCCGACAACTGTCACACTAAGCACCCCTAGTCGGAAATCAAGCGGCGTGGAGCACATAAGCCTTTTCGACGTCGGTTGTTTTCAAGGGTAAGGAATTCGTGTATGAAATACCTACCGTACCTACTGTAATGCTATTTTACATCGCAAAAAATCTACTGATACAACCTCGGTTGCCGAGTGTTGTCAACTGCAGTAGAGGTCACGCTCAGTCTCTGAGAATATAGGTGTCACTACCTATGCCTGTTTATAAACACAACTAACCTGTGTGTCATTTTATTTTTAATTTTTTATTATATATTATATATTTGACTCCTCTTAATTAATATCATTACTGTACGTATATAATTTGTAATTATTATATGCAGTATATGAATAAACCTTGTGTTATTTTAGTTTTGTTCTGGCATCAAAAAGAACACCATGCACGGCCCCAAGGACCCCTTGAACGGAGACGTGCTATACACGTGACATCTGTCAACCGTATGGGTTCATTCAGCAAGACTACCGTATGAACACAAGTCGTACAGTCCTTTAAAAAATGTTGGTGTGTTTATTTGTGCAATGTTTACATATTCTTAGACGTGTGCAGCAAGGTTTATATGACAAACCCTTAATAGTCAACACATTGAGGCTCATATAGTTTCCCTTGCTTCTACCTTTTGCCAGCAGTTGTGTTATGACAACACCCTCATTCGTATCTATCTGCACATGTTAATTGTTTGTGTACAGCGGAAAATGGACACATCCGGTAAACAAGGTGGGCATCTGAATGACAAAGGTACTTTAATGACATGAATCCTATACTACTTTAAAAAAAATAACATGATAGGCATACCGTAGTTGACATCACTTCTGTAGGCTTATCAATGTAATATATTACAATTTGCTTAACCCTTGTGTTATCTTCGGGTCATTCTGACCCATCAGTCATTGTGACCCACCGTCGTATTGCGACAAATTTACCGCATACAAAGACAAAGTGAAGCATTTTCTTTTAACAGCTAGGCTGTCTCAGACCCCCCACATTGCAAAGGTTAAAAGAAAATTATTTTAATTTGTTTTTGTATTGGGTAAAATTGGGTAAACACAACGATGGTTCGTTATGAACCTTTGGGTCATGTGACCCAAAGGCAGCACGAGGGTTAAGGATACTAAGATGAATCTCTCTGTCTCTCTGTTTTCTCTCTCTTTCTCTCTGGTTCTCTCTTTTTCTCTCTATCTCTCTCCCTCTCTCTCTCAAGTGTACAGAGCTCTCCTTTTCTCTCATTGCAAGAATCCACCGCTGCATCCTGTTAATGGTTGATTTCAGGCCCTGCAGGCGTACAGACGCTCGCACAGCAGGAGGGGCTCCACTCTGTGTCGCTCTGCCACGTCACTCAGTCTCCTCATTATAACATCACATCCACTTAGCCTGCATGGTCCCAAAGATTCCTGTCACCATCACGGTGAAGTCCGCCAAGGAAGCAATTAGCCTAGTGGTGGAACAAGCGTGATCAGCTCCGCCACAAATGTGAGAATTGGATTTTGAGAAGGGATTCTACTCAACTTCTGTAGGTTTATATAGCAGATTGGTCACCCTGTATTCTACACACATTTCAATATATATATATATAAGACAAAGGGATGTTTATTAATTGTACTGTATTTATGTATGTACATATTGCTTTCTTCAACACACTCAAAAGCACATCCCTTCATGCGCCTTATGGCTCCTTCGTATCACTGTGTTGAGTCCTGTATTCTGTCTGGTACACTCGCGTTCTACTCTTTTAACTCAGCCTGGTCTGTGGTGTGGTTTATTTTTAGATGAAACGTAATAGTCTGGATTCAGTGTGTACTGTGAGTTTCGCAGCCATCCCTGGTTTGTAATCCATGTGACATCTCATCTGTGCCTCTTTCTCTTTCAGGTTCTAACTCAGGAGCCCATGAATAAAGGCGCTAGAAATATTACAGTAAAAACCTCTGCATAGTCAATCAAACATGCTCATTTGAGAATGTCACACTGTATTTTTAATGGCAGGGCTGTTTTGGAACGGGAACACTGGTGAGCATTATACATTGCTTCCTTCTTTTATTAATCAAACAACAGTTTGAGATGTGCACTGATCTCAGCAGTGTACCTCAGAGTAGCTGGAGGAAATAGAACAAAAATCCATGTCAACTCTTCAGCTGTGGCGCAGGAGTCGTTTCAGAGTGGGATATGTGGAGTCTTTGCTGCAGTCTCTCCTTCCCCATTCTCTCTAATCTGCGAGAATGCTAATTACAATGCCCGTGCAAATACTACTGAATAATGAGCGTGTTCCTTAATCTTCACAGCTTTTGCCTTAATGGAATAATGTTGCTTTAAGTCAGTGCTTTTGCAGAGCAGTTCAACCACAGACATAAAGCATATATAATACTATGCAGGATACCATTTGATCATTTTGTATAAATCAAGTAATGCCGATTACATATTCCTTTTAAAATGAGGAGCAATTCATACTGAATGTTGTCCTATTTCTGTTATGATTAAATAGTTTGATGAATGATCACTGAATTATTTTTCCACATAAATGTTGCTGTCTCATCTTTCACCCGTAGGCTCCACTTTTCCGCTGTTTTCAGCTTTCAGTGTAGGTTATGGAAGACATGGAGACACTTAACAGTTTGCTTAGCCAATAACGCTGATATTTAAATACCTCTGGCAAAATGTCAATATCCCTCTGTGGACGATCCATGTCCAATGATTCCACCTGTACGTCCAACAGATGTGGACATTTTAAGGCCCACCTTTGGTCAGATTCCTCCAGAGGATATATGCCTCCATGCAAACTCTGTTGGTTGTACTGTGGCCTGTGCTGGCTCCTCCCTGCACTTGGTATCAGCCAGAGATTGTAATTAAACGGCAGTATTCATGAGTAGGCTCCCTCATTAAAGCAGAGCCAAAGCTTTAGCGGCATGAAGGAAGAGATAGAATAAGAAGACAGTTTATAAAAGGTACAGATGACCAAATAATAACACAGTCATGTAGGACTATATCTTTCGGACTCTTTTTTTCTGTTTAGGTTAATACGACAAGGAATTTAAGGACCCCTGAGACAGCCTGCAAATTTGGAGTCTATAGTCTGGGTTGGTTTCTGAAGGGGTCCACTGGGTCAAAATGACCCTGTAATGACAAAGCAAGCACACACACATCTTCCTGTTTCCACTGTCACACAAAAATGGTTTGCCATATTGAGAAGATAGTAATATGACATGCTAATTAATATCTGTCACAGCTGCAATAACAGAAGTGTGCATGAGAGGGGGATGAACAGGCGCATATATAATGAGGTACTGTAATTACGCCAGCGGAATTAACAGTGGCCTTATTTCTCGAGGCAGAAATGGGACTATAGGCTAGTCTCTCGGGCCAGGTGGAGCGGCTGTTTGCAGAAGTGAACAACCGGATTTGGTGAAAGTCTGTCCTTGGCGATTTAGAGGCGGAAGGTAGGCTAGTTATTATCACGACTCTTAAATTCTGAAAGCAAATTTGATGAGGATTTGTACTCATGTTAAATTAGCTGCATTCAGCGCAGCGATGAGGGAACGGATTTATTCAAAACCTAGGCCATGGTATTTAAATAAATGCCTTCTATGCATACTGACTATGCATAGACTATGCATTAATGCATTGCAAGTCAATTGACTTTTACACTCTCTGAGTCTGTGTGTGTGTGTGTGTGTGTGTTTAATAGCCACAGATCTTTGTACATTTTCTAAACGTGTACTTCATTGTTGATTGTTTCATTTTTATAAGAGTCGTTATGAATTATAGACGATACATGAAAATGGGAAATTCAGTCAGAAGGAAATTCAGTCAGATGTTGGTATTATTTTCGTGAACGTGCCTTTATTCTAGCCTATCCTATTTCAGCAGGCCTATTTGAAAAAATATAAATAGCCTACATTTTCCACTCATATATTTAGAAGCTTTTGCTGATATTCCTCGATGTATTTTAGTTTTTTTTTTTCGAAGAAAATTCTACAGCACGAGAAAATCGATTGTGAGCCAACAAGTGTTTCCTGTTAAAGACTTTGACCTTGGGGTTAAGGGTGTTTGACCGGCATTTGACTCTTGACCTCTTATACATGTTATCTTATCAAACCCTATGTTAACGTGTATTGATCACGTTTCTCCCTCGAGACAGCATTTTGACGGCATATAATTTTTGTCCGAAAGCAATCCTTTGATAATCCCCTGCTTCTTTTTATATTTAAAACATGCAACCCCAGTAGGCTAAACAAATATTTCCATTCCGTGCAATGCAATCACTCCATTATGCGTTTGAAGGGATAAAGCCATGTACAATTAAACCTGATGCTTTCACCATTAAGCCATACTCCCTCGATCTTTTATTTTCTTATATTTAGACTTTGACTACCTACATAGCCTGTTAAACTTTTTTTGAAAATAAGTAGTCTTAAAAAAAAAATTATAGACTGAACGAAATATACCGGTAGATCCAATCTTCTTTACTTGCTGGATCTCCACATGGCACATATCGGGGACAGATACACCAACTACATCCACTACTGTATGTTGTATGTCAACGGTAAATAATAATAATAGTAATAAATATGAATCAAATGTTTAATTGTAATCAAATTGTGATTCGAGAAGGCCGATCATGTCTTATTTGATCAGATATATACACACCAAGATGAGGTATGCAAACAAGGATGCTCAGAACCTCACGACCACCCCCTCGCAGCCCATTCTCTTTCGCACGCATAAAAAAAAAATGATTTGCGTTGAAGCACCATCCCTAGTATTTAGGTAGAGGGGGGAGAAAAGGAAGGGAACCGAGTGGCCTGTCGACTCCCAGAAAGTTCTCAGGGAAGTGCTTGTGTCTGGCCGCGGAGCTGGCAGCTGATTTGGGATTGAGCGTTAGCATAACAAAGGGCCCGAGCCTGTGAACTTGGGGCACCTTTCGACCCTCGCGCTGTGGGGATGAATAGCCCCCAGGCCTCCCCATAGCGTGCCCCCACAGCTCGTCTGTTCGTGGCTAAATTGTTAATCAGGGTAATTTAATATAGTTTTCAATATGCCTCATCTCTCATCGGGAAAGCATTCACAGGCCCCTCGTCTCCACTCCCCACCCCCCCTCCACCCCCCCCCCCCCCCTCCAAAAAAGGCCCCCCTATTCAGCCAGGCGAGACGGACAGCTGCAGGCCTTATAGCCCCCTGAATTGAAATGTTCAAACATCAACAACACAGAGGCCTGAAAGCATGTGTGTGTGGTGTGTGTGTGTGTGTGTGTGAGGGGGGGGGGGGGGTGAGGGTGTGAACTGGTCCTCTGTCTGTCCAACAAACTTGAACGTGGCTGCCCATTCAGTGATGTCATCATCTTCGTGCGCACTCACACGACTCACCTTGATAATTCTGCCTAATATAAACAGCGTTGACGATGAATGCATTCGTCCCATTCAACGCCAAAGATAGACAAATCTAACATTGCCGCACGGCTAGATTTTATTCCATAATTTCTTCCAGTTCAATTGAGGAGCTATTATTTGGATCAACAATAAGATTTTCCAATGAAACAGGAACATATCCTTTCCGACACACATTAATGATTTCACCTTCATACTGTACATTTTACTACCAGACAACACTGTACAGATCCAGTGACGGAAGCATTTCGGTTCGTTCTTTTGTGTCTACGCTGTGGCCAAGGCCAGCCATGACCCATGCCAGCAGATCAGGCTCTCTCCTCGCTGAGCGCTCTGACATGACAGACAGTCCTGACCAGAACGCCGTAGGAACCAGGGTGATGTCATCTTCCAGCGCAGTAACTCTGCGTGTCTATATGGGCCGAGGTGATGTCAATGCAGGGTTAGTGTGTCCAGTGGCGTGATGAGTCACTGAAGCCTGGGGCCACAGTGTCACACTAACAGTGTGATGGGGAGAGACAGAGAGCCTAGAGCTGACTCCACCGTCTATAAATACTACTGTAATAAAGGATGACTCAGATTCTCCCATGAATCTCTCTGTTGGCTAGGGTTGGGTAGGAAAGGACGGGTCCTGGGGACAAGATCCGGCCTCCTATATACTGTTTACAGACCTTGTTGTAGCTGGACAGGAGTGTGGCTGGGTGGCACTGGAACCGGCGCTGTTCGCTGGGGACAGGTTGGGATTTTCCTCCCCGGAAATACCTACGCCTCACTAGCATCTCAGCTGGTGGGGAGAGTGGAGACCCAGACACGAGAGGAGGTGTAGCAGCCATGTTCCCAGGCTATTGTGGAGAAGAGGGCAGCTCTTGTCTCGTTTGCTAATGCCTTCCGTGCACCCCTGTCTCAAGCCTGTCTGAGCCTTTCTATGCAAATAACGCCAAACCATACCACCACACCACTAAACGATAATTCACCCCTAAATCGTTGCATCCCTTCTCCCGAAAACCAGACACACGACATCTCCCTCCCTATTTACCCCCCCCCCAGCCACCCCATACAGAGTTAGCGCTTTCACACTCCCCTGAACACCCCCTGGCCCAGACACTCCCCAGACTCAACTCCTCCCCCACTTGCACCTTCACCTTCCTCAAAATGTTTAGCCCCAAGTGGCGAAAGTGAGGCCAAATAACCTGAATACAGCTGAAACATGCCAGCATTGACACATTTAGCGAGCAAATATAACATTTCTGTAACACATCTCCGAAACAGGTCCAACTTTTTAATGTTGTACTGTTCAATGTTCAAATGTTGCAATTTGGGATATCAGCAAACATTTCCATTGACCTGCGTAAGCTCTTAAAAAGTGTTGCACATGTCTGTAGTCCAAGTTGAAGGGTACCAAGGAGTTAGGAAGTGACAGTGTTTGTTATGGTGTCACTGAGACAGGAAGTAGGATTCATCACCATGGGAACAAAGGTCTGATAGGCCCCTGGGGGGGAGTGCCTCGGCCAGGGGTCAGGACTGGGGCGCTGGTGTCTAGACGCTCACTGCTTTTGTTACCGGGCCTAAGACCCCCAGCTCTTTGCTGAATGGGGAGGGTTGACCTATGCCTGGTCACTGTGGGACACAAGGCCAACGATAGAGACCAAGTGTGTAAGAGAGAGAGAGAGAAGGAAGGAGAGAGAGAAAAAATAGTTGACTTTTTATTTGACACAACTGTAAATGCAACGATAGATTTCCAGGTAAAAAACAATAAAAAAATATCTATCTAGTTATTGACACCTCCTAGTTCAAGCATCATGATTTAATCATATTGAGAACCACACATTACTCCAACTACTTAGTAGTATATTTGAATAATAATAATATTGCAAATAATGAATGGCTTGATTGTATTCAAACATTGTTTATGTTCTTGCCTCTGATTTGACCATGCAAACTTAAAGTTAAAAGGGGTACACCTCGGGGATCCAACTCACCACTCCACTAATAGTGATGTCATCAATCCAGTCAGGAAGAAACTCAAAGCTATCATGATTACACCACCCAGAGAATGCAAGAAGTGGGAACATCTCTCTCTCTCTCTCTCTCTCTCTCTCTCTCTCTCTCTCTCTCTCTCTCTCTCTCTCTCTCTCTCTCTCGCTCTCTCTCTCTCTCTCTCTCTCTCTCTCTCTCTCTCTCTCTCTCTCTCTCTCTCTCTCTCTCTCTCTCTCGCTCTCTCCCCATTCGTTTCTCCCCTATCACGGCTCTGAGAGGGTAGGGTGGGTGCTGCGGGGCGCAGTTTAATTGAAAGGCAGAGGAGAACACTGCTTGTTTAAACCCGACCACCAGGCCGCAGGGTCATGATGGAGAAACAAAGGCTCATTCCCAGGAGTGAGAGTGACGCTCCCCCACTAATGGAGGAGCAACAAAGAACACAGAATCTGTGGTGTTGTACTAGTCCCACTGACAACCAGTAGGTCAGGGTACATGCCAGGGTACTGCACATTGGCACGCACAGCACTTTTACTGCATTGGCCCTAGTGTTGGTTTGTTCTCACAGAGGAGCATGGGGTTAGTCTAATGCAGTGTCTTGACACGTTTTTAGAGAGAAACTTAGGATGAAGCAGTTTGGCTTGAATCTATCTCAGCGAGGCTTCTCCTAATTCTTATTGCTTTGAATAATCGTTGGGTTTTAACATATTTACAGAACGGCGGTCAGTGTATCCATCCAAAAGAGCATATGAGCTGCAAGAAATCAAATCAAATGTTTGTATTTTTTATATATAATATCACACGAAAATGTAGTTCACTTCCATGTCATTCTTTGGCAATACCTAAATATGAAGGTGCAATTGAAGACACCACAGGAAATAATCACAAAACGCTCTATACTGTAGATTTCAATTTGTACAGCTCATGAGCTTGGACGTTGTCAACACCCTACGAAACATGTTGGTTTATGTGCAGTGCCTCTACAGGAAACACCTCTGGGACGTGCAGGTCGTGATGTTTCTACAGGCCTGAGTGCGGGTTCACCAACACGAGGAACGCGGGACTATTCTGTTTAGGCTATATTGAAAACAGTGTGATGTTCTCAGGGACCTCTCCATTTGATCTATCTCCTTTGCCTGTTGTTTTCGCATGCAAGAGAGTTTGACATGGGTACGTATCTCAGGAGTGGGAAACACAGCGGATGCGAATTCACGGAGAACAAATCACAAGAGACTGGCTGGAGGTTGTTGACCCACATAAGGGTTCCCTCTCCGCCTCCAACAAGACACCAGCTCATTTTAGGCAGCAATAAATATCAATGCTACATATCAATAAAGCCATCTGAGAGCGAAGCAGAAATAGCAACAGAGAGAGGGGCAGAGTGGAGAGAGGCAGATAGACATATGAACAGAGAAAATGAGACAGGGCAGAGGTGGAAAAATGGAAGGGGAGATGATAAAAAAAAAATGAAATAAAAAAATCAAGAGAAAGTGGGAGCCTGTTCCCTTGGTTCAGCTCGGTGGTCTGGTGCCTCGTGGGACAGAAGACCATTCTGTCAAGGTTCTGCGCTTCAGAATCAATCACTATCCACTGGGCTCGTACGCACATACGTACACCCACCCACACGCGCACACACACACGCACACGCACACACACACACACTGGGGATGTCTTACCTCTTGTCCAGCTCCATCTGAACAGACTCAGAGTGTCATGTCGGAAGTCTGGAAAATGTCCTGTTCCCTTTTCTCTTGTTACAAGTCATGCACAAGTCTTTAAATAACAGACATGGTGCTAAAGTTATACATTTACAGGTTTCCATACCGCTACCTCTCCACATCCACCATACACATGTGCCGTGTTTCTGAGTTGGGTGCATGAGATACATACTAGCCCTGTTTACATTCCTCTCCCCGTGTCTTTTACAGTGTGGTACAACCTCTCTCTGCCGCTCCGCTCAGCTACCCGTCTTCTGAGGGAAGCCGCATGAAACACACACGAAAAAAAAACACACAAGAAACACAGCGCCGCACTGCATTCAGACACTGCTCGTTTTTCTCGCCGAAAAGTTCCCAAACTCAGGGAGCGCTGTTTTGTGGTATCTACCGTCCGTTGGGATCGTGGGGTGGCTGATGCTTGTGAATCTTCTCCCAACCCCGACCCAACCCCCCCCCCCCCTCTCCCCCTCCCCCTAACCAAAAAGATAACACACACTCCTGCTATCTGCAGATAAAAGTGAAAAACTGAGCCCTCTTTTTGAAAGAGAGAAAAAAGAACAGCCGAAAGAAAAAGGAAAAATTCTTTCTGAGAGGCGTAATGGAGTCTGGAAGTTAGATGCTCCTTGCCTGCCTCTACCAAGGTCAGAGTCCTCGGCCAAAACAGACTTCAAGATATTTCGGCCTCGAAATGTTGTGTCGACGGTAAAAAATCGTGCATTATTTCTTCACTGTTTACCAGAGATCAATCCTAAGTAACTCCTATGCAGGGCCTCCAGAGCTCTTTGTGGTTCTCAAATGCTTTCGTCTCAATTCAATTGTGCTGAGAGATGCAAACAGCAGCATTACGATTCCAGGAAGAGCTATTTAATCTGTGATCCATAACTTCAAATGCTGCATTACTCTCCATTGGATTTCCATATACATTTGTCAACCAATAAGGTTAATAACATTTGATGTCTGATGTCATTTTTCCCCATTGCTAATACTAAGACTGCATGTGACCAAAAAACCCAGAAACCTTTTCAACAAAACAAAGTTACCCAGTCTCAACTGTTTGGTCATCAGCTACAGAGTTCACTCCTTTCAGTCCACATCCTGTGTGACGGTACCCTCCTCCGTTCTTCAGTCTTTAGCGACAGCTAGCTTTTAAATATTTTCTTGGCAATTCTTTCAAATAAAGTATTCATTTCTTTACCCATGGCAACATTCGTAGCATACAGGATACAACACGTGAGGTAACATGGACTCGACCACACTTTAAATGTTGACACTGGATCCTCCTGTACGCGTGGACAGCGTCATAGGCGTGGGCGATAAGAGAGTGAGCAAAACAATCAAACGTGTCACGAGGCCGGGTAGATAGAGCTGGGGTAGAAGTCTCCAGAAAAAGAACTGTCCGTGGCACTGGCTCCAAGGCCCTTTGTCTCCTCCCGGAACGACGAGAGGATGAAAACCAACGTCGCTGGACACTTTCAGACGCCGCACCCTCTCACCTGTCGCTCCACTGCAATCACAGCGGCCGCGCTGGCGTGTAAACACGAGAGGTGTCACAACACGCGGAGACACGGACACCCTCCCGTCCTGTTAAGTGCATCCGACCGTTGTTTGCCTGTGTGTTTGCGTGTGCGTAAGTGTTGGCGCGTGTGTCCCCTGACCCCTTTCTCGCGGGCAATCGAAGGCTCGCGCGTGTGTGTGAGGGGATAGGTTGAGGCTATCTTTCATTTCCTGTGATGGCCAGGTACTCTGTGGGATATTATGATGATACAGCCTCAATTTAGGGATGGGGGTGTGGGGGCTGTGTGAATAATGTGATGACAGGGCAAGCAGAGGACCGGTCTCTGATCTGACATCTGAGGGAGTGGAGGAGCGGAGGGAGGGAGGGAGGGAGGGAGAGCAGAGGGGTGGCTTCTAAGGGAAATTAAGGGGTGGGGCTGATAGTGGGAAAAGAGGAGGAATGAGAGCGATGAAGAGGGAAGAAATTAAGCGGATTAGGAAGCGGAGATACAAATGGATGGTGCGGGAGAGAGAGAGAGAGAGAGAGAGAGAGAGAGAGAGAGAGAGAGAGAGAGAGAGAGAGAGAGAGAGAGAGAGAGAGAGAGGGAACGAGAGAACCGTAAGAGGAGACATGTTTTGTCAAGAGAGGAAACAGGTATGTCAGGTATGAACAAGAGCTACCATTTCAAACTTTGATCCCTCTTTAAGTCCAACAAAAGAAAAATGAGGACAAACAATGGGTCTGGAAGGGGGAAACCAGAGAACTTGTTCTATGACCACATACCTGACATCTCTCATTCAGACACATCTAAAGAAACCCCCCCAAACGGAAGAGTTTACCCTGGTTGTCAGGGCACGACACAGGCAGAGGGTGTCTTTGTGTTCGCTTGTGAGATATTTGTCAAATTTTTGATGAGATTCAAACAAATAACAAGGTTTGAGAGACGCGGCTGTTTCTTCTGACGTTGTCAAGGTTTATATCAACGGTTGCATCAGACAGACTGACTCTTCATATCATTCGAAATGAAAGACCAAAAAAGATGCTTTTCAAGAAGTTTAGAAACAATATATTCCATTGAAAATGTACTTTATTGACTTCCTTCCATTATGAATATATGTTTCTGATAATACAAAACAGGTGTGCAGAACAGGTTGAGTTATAAAAATGTCCACACAACACACACAGATTTTAAACAAGTGATTCATCTTCAATCGATGGCCATACTTGAACAGGAGTCACAAGCCACACTTGCTCCGCCTACAGTACAGACACAACTTTTAACATTTAGGAATTCATTGCTCGGTGTGCACTAGAACTTCACTGCGCCGTTGAATAACACGGTGCTATTGATGTGTTTTACCCTTTCACGCATCAACATACGTTTTATCCACTCCGTCTGGGAGATGCTTGTTCCTACTGGGACTGGGGTGAGATGGAAAAGGGGTCTTTCATGGTTGTAGCGTGGCGTGTTTGTTTCTTCCTGTGTTTCTTCCTGCTTCTTCCTGTTTCCTCCTGTTTCTTCCTGTCTTCATGAGTAACCAGCCGCTAAGGATCCTCCAGATACGACCTCCAAGCTGCAAACAAACAAAAAAACACACAGTCTATCAGTACGGAGTCAAACAACGACCTCGGTCAGAATCACCTGCTAGATTACACCCAGCTGCAAACAAGCCCGGGGGGGGGGGGAGACTTTCAACTGTGACCGACGTGCAGGAGACACGCTAAGCCCTCCGCGCTGGTTTCAACCGCGGCGCTAGGCGTCGATGCGCTCTGTCGCCGCGGCCGTCTCGAAAAAGAAGCTGCTCGCGGTGTCCACCTGCTTTTCGTCACATGCTTACTCCAGCCCCCGGGATGAAAGGAGGCCTTACAGTGCTGGCTGGCCCAGTGTACTCCGGGGCCAACAAAAGACACAACAATGGCCCCCTGACATGAGTCCCCCTCATATCACGCTGCACTCTCCCCCCCATTGTTCCCCCACTCACTTCTCACATGTATTGTCTTACATGATATCCTTAGACGGCGATAAGGTGCCCAGCTGGGTTTTGTGTCAGGGAATGGGGGAGGGGATAGGGGGGCCCAGGGATTGTCTCAGGGTTACAACTAGTGATTATACTCCCCATCTAGGGAGTGTGTAGGGGGTAAAGATGAGGGGGAGGAGTGAGGGTGTGGATGGGCGGGAGGGAGGGGGGTGTACACCTCCCCCAACCTGGGCCTACCCATCCTCCTCCGCACCAGACACTCCCTTCCTCCTGCAAGGTATTATGGTATTACGTTTCCTCCAAACTATGGAGGCCGTTGACAAGCATGGGAGGCATTGTGGGGCTAGGCACTGTAGGGCCCCTATGTGAACATTCGGGAGGGCCTCTGTGAAGAAGCATCGGGCTCGACTGGAAACGATCGCACACAACACACACGCGCCTCGAATCGGCCCTAATCACAAGCGCGATCGTTTCCCACGTCTACATCGCGAGCTAGCTCTGCCGAATATAAATATTGCGCTACGCGTAAACACTGTGTGCCCTCTACGTGTCAGCGTTCTCCTCTGAAACAAATATCTAAGGTTTTCGCTGGCAGGTTTCAAATGGCAGGGGTTCCACCGCAAAGAAGGTCTAAACTCAGCCCCCCACCCCCCCCCCAAAAAAAAGATGAAGCGAGCAGAGTTCAAACAGCACACACACACCGCCCTGCCAGCTCAAGGGCACTCCCTGTCCGGCCTGTCTGTCTGTGGCTGCAGATCTGAGCATGCTCTACATGTGCCTCTCTGCATCCTGCCCCTCCGCCGGGCTGGGCTGACTCGGCACATTCAACACCGACACCGGGGGGGCTGCTGATCCCACTGCTACTGTGTGTGCACGCACGCACGGGCACGTACGTTGCGCACGGATGCGTGTGCCTGTACAGCGTGTGTGTGTGTGTGTGTGTGCGAACATACTGTGGCTGCTGGATGCAAACACATTGCATGTACAAGCACTTGCGCGAACACAGGTGTGCATGCGGACACACATTCAAACGTGTGTGTGTTTCGGGGTTGTGTGTGTGAGAGAGAGAGAGAGACAGAGAGAGAGAGAGAGAGAGAGGGTGTGGGTCTATGTGTGTTGGTGGCTGGGCGTTGGTGAGAGCTGTCCCATAGTTCTCAGGTTCAGATGGGCCCTGTGGCTATCCGGTGGAATGGGTGAACCCAGTGACACATCTAGTCAGGTGACGGGGTGCTAATGGTCGTCTGGTTCACACACGGCTGCAACATGCCAAAATGGTGCCATAACAGAGGCCCCGGGGATTGTAGGGGTAAAATTATGTGTTGGAAAGCAAAAATTTGAGCCTGTAACATGATTTCCAGGTTCATTAAGAGGCGCGGTAATGCAATTGTTTGTAATGCACCTCTATTCAAGGAGAGCCTTGATTTTTGAGGACCGCGAGAGAACAGTCCTTCCGGAACTTTCCAGCAGTGCTTACAAGATACGTGACAAGATACCACCAAAACACTACGGAATGTGACAAACAAACACGTCAATAATCTATCCACATCTCTGGGCCGAGACCTTTTTCGTTCATGCGTCGCACGTCAAGGGATCTGGATGTCTGCTACGTTCTCCAGAACCATCCTCACTTGTGTGAAAAATCCCCAGATTCTTGACATGTCTACCCTGACTCGAAAAAGAATCCTGTCAAAGCCTCTCTCCTGAGAGTGATAGTCAGATGCGATCAGAAAAGTAGGACCTATCATTGCCCCAAGTCACAAGTAGAGGCGTAGGGGAGACCAGCACTTGCTTAACTACTCCCACAAGACAGTGCTGCTCTCTATAAGGAAGTATCAAACACTACAGCATGCGGCTCTGCCATCACAGCGCAGAGGACTGAGCAGACTTGTGTAGGCAGAGAGACGCACACACGAAAGCACACACAGACCCCACACATGTAGCGAACCCACAGAACGTGCGCTTTCACCCACAGTGACGCGCACGCGCGCCAACGCACGGATGAAAGACGCACGGCAGGCACGCGCGCGCGCGCGCACGCGCACACACAGACATACATCAAGGCTTTGAAAAACCTTGAGGAGACATCTCCTCTTTCATCTGTCAGTATGGATGGAAACAGACACGTCCAAAAAGCACCGCTATCTCATCTCCTACATAGAAGGCTCAGCGGTCTGGATGCTTCAAGCACTGCATTATCTCCTTAGTGTCTAACAGCCAACCACGGTAAATAATGGATGGCACCCCCCCACCCAACCACCACCACCCAACCCCCCCCACACACACACACACACACACACACAACACCAAAATACAGTCTTTCAGCACATCCAAAGCTTTCCCCCCGTAAACGTCTTTTGTCTCTCAATGGAGAAATGGATATATAGGTCAGGGGACGTGATTAGCACGGCGTTAGCTTCAGTCAGGCGTTTGACTGGATACGACGTCATTCCAACGTCGTTCGTAACTGTGGCGGAATGAGTACCCTGTGTGGGGGGGAGGGGTCGGGCGCTTGGGGGCATCAGGATAACACGAGAGTCCAAGGGGGCGAAAGTGGCCATGTTTGTTGAGGACGGTTGAGGACTGAACTCACCTCTCAGGTTGGTGCACCATCCTCCAGATTTGGAGTCACGCCAGGCCAGAGGACCGGAACGTTCCCCCTGCCAGGTGTCCTGTCACAGCGGGCGGTGCCACTCATCTGAAACAGAAGGGGGGGCATCACGTCAGGAGTGTTGTGATGTTCGGGAACACTGAGGAACAAGTGGGCATGACCTAAGGACAAGCACTGCCTCACAGGCTCTGTCTCTCTCTCTCTCTCTCTCTCTCTCTCTCTCTCTCTCTCTCTCTCTCTCTCTCTCTCTCTCTCTCTCTCTCTCTCTCTCTCTCTCTCTCTCTCTCTCCTCTCTCTCTCTCTCTCTCTCTCTCTCTCTCTCTCTCTCTATCTTTGTCTGTCTGTCTCTGTCTGTCTCTCTCTGTCTCTCTCTTTCTCTCTCTCGTTCACACATAAGTCAATCTGACCCACTTCTTTGTGCTGGGGCAAACGTATGACAGTGGATCCACTTTGGTGATCTGGCTGTTGTGAGTGACCCCCCCACATCCCCCCCCCCTCCCCCAAGACTCTTCTTCTCCAGGTACATCGAAAGAGTTTCAGCGACGGTAAATTATTTACTTGCTTTTCCATTTGGCCCTTTAACCCCTCAGCAAATGCACAGGCAGCCAGGTTAAAAATACACCCCCTGGGGATCTGGACATGTGTGTGTGTGTGTCAGAGAGAGAGAGAGAGTGATGGAGCTGGCTATACATTGAGTGTCTATTAGTAGTGCAACGCACACAGACCCATACACATCATCTCTCTATGTCTTTCACACTGGCTCACACACGCATGCACCCACACACACCCGCGCACACACACACACACACACAGAGGCATGAACTCATCAGAGCATCATTATGTTCGTATTCTCTGTGTGAGAAGCCGTGTGGTCCCAGTTGGGATTATTATAACACAGTGCTTGTTCTGTGCTATTGTGTGTGTGTGTGTGAGGGTGAGAGTGTGCGAGTGTTTATTGGAGGGAAGAAGTGAGAAGTGAGAGTCATCTCCACTGCGCTCCCCTGCTCGTGCCCTCTGCCCTCTGGCCTGTGTGAATGGAGACTGCACACCTCAGTCTTTCCATCCGAGGACAAATGATCTGGTGCTTCGGTGGTGTGCGGCCACTAAACCAAGCCGGGCCAACCATTAGCAGGGTCCATTTCAACAAAGGGTTTCAACTCACTAAAACATAAATGGACACTCGTCGCACAACGCGCACACACAACACATTCGCACTCTCGACAAGACACAACTCTCAGCTAGGACATGCTGGCAACAATGACTTTCTCTCTTCCTGCGAGCGGGAATAAAATGAACAGATCCACGTTGAGTCGATGAATCAAAGCCGGAGAGCCGGATAAAAGTGGAGGGTGAAATACGTCTAAACGTTAGCTTGCTGCGGCCGCGACAGCAGTGAGTGTCTGACTGAATATTAATGTCACTGAGATGTGTGGGTCTTAATGGATCACACACACACACACACACACATACCCTGCCCTTGGCCATGTCGCCGTGGTATCTCCCCTGGCATGCTGAAGCGTTGTCATGGATACCACCAGACACATCCGCCATCCCATAAGCGGGGGGATGCTGGGCGCTTCAGTGGGGCCGGCGCCTAGACACCCCCCCCCCACCACACACACGCACACACGCACACACACACACACACACACAAACGCCACAAAAAACCCTTCCCCCATCCCCTTTCCCCCCTTCCCCCCTCAACCCCTAAACCTAACCTCCCACTCCCCCTACCCCTACTCTAGAATACCGCGACCCACACCCTCCTCTCCCTCTGTGACTGGGGCATGTCTGAGCTAGCTTCTGGAGCGATCCTAAGATCCTAAGATTCAAATCACAGGCCCCTGGAGGTTCAATTCAACAATGTGAAGCTTAGAGAGAAACCTTCACTCTCCTGAAAATCACTTTCTACCTTTCAAGTTGGGTGTTACATGTTTGGGTTAACGCACTGAGTGTGTGTGTGTGTGTGTTTGTGTGTGTCATTGCCTGAGGCCTGTACTGTTAAGCCGGTGGTTCATCATGAAAAGATCTTTTTTACTAGTTGCTATCAATTATTGAAACCTGCACTCTGTTCGAGGCTTGAACAAGTCCACCAGGTGTTGTTCTGGTGCACTGACTGGAACATTTACTGTACATGGTAGGTGCATCGCCATGTGAATTAGGGAAAGTGCACACATTTACACAGACAACTGACCACAGACACACATGCAGGCACACACACGCATACACACGCAGACAAAAACCACACACACACATACATATGGAGCTATTGGTCAGATACTTAACATGGATGGGCAGCACAGCTTGTGTTGGGAATTATACATTCTTCTTCTACTGACAAATATCCTTTTCATGTGCTCTAAAAAGGCAGGCAGAAAAACTTGCCTGCCTGAAGAAATGAAAGGGTTAATCTTTTATGACACGTCCCCTCCCCTGCCCACTCTCCTTCACCCTCCCTTTCATATCCTCCAACATGGCAGCTCGCCGCCTGCACGTATGCGAAAAAAAAATAATCCCCTGTGATTGGACGGCTAATTTGAAGTGTCAATTATTCTTATGCAAATGCACGTACAGTTTTCTCGCTTTTTGAAAAGGTTGGGGGCACAGATGGGTGTCGGTGTGTACCCCCCCCCCCCCCCCCACACACACACAACACACTTAGCAATCTCCCTCCAAAAACACACAGCCTTGGTCTCCTCCCCCTCTTTATCTGCGCCTCTTGGGGAGAAGAGCTGGCAGACAAAGACAGCTGGCATAATGGCAGCGACGTATTTGCATGCTTATTGTCTGCACTCAACACCAAACAACCCGCAATTGAAAATACAGAACAAATACAGAACTAAGCACGGCACAGAAGGGCAATTCGACGTGGAAACATCCGTCTTGTTTTGG